>NW_027192820.1:300000-482000 GCF_949987515.2 Delphinus delphis
ACAGCTATCGTCCAAAAATAGACTGAAGTAAGGCTGCCAAGAGGACTTGAAAGCGGGGCAGAATTGCAGGAAACCGATTTCAGGAGGTAGACTGGAATTGCATTGAAAGCATAGGAAAAGAGGCAGAACGTCCACAATGATGCACTTGGCCAAAAAGGGCGTATGTGTTTTTTCCTGAATATATTCAGGAAAAAACGCATACACCCTTTTTGGCCAACCAAGCAAGCTTGCAAAGGAAATCTGCACTACAATGAAGTCTCACTTCCCCCCGGTCAAAAGGGCCATCTGAAAAAAGTGTAAAATCCAGAAAGGCAGGACAGGCCATGGAGAACTGGGAGCCTTGTTATGCTGATGGGCGGGATGTAAATTGCCAACAACCACTCGGGAGAAGTGTATGGTGTTTCCTGAAACATCTAAAAAACAAAGCAACAGAGCCTAGGGCACTGCCACTTATGGTCCTATAGCTTAGAGAAATTAAAATCAGAAAGACACAGCCACCCCAAAGTTTGGGACGCCTCTGTTTACAAGAACCTCATTTACAGTACAAGTTCAACATCGCAGAAAGTGAAAAATGGATAAAGAAGTTGTGGTATTTACTTACAAAGCAATATCACTCAGCAATGAAATCTATGTCATCAGGCCCTTAGCAGAACAATGAGTGGATTCAGGTATGATGATTCTAACTGAAATAAGTCACACAGAAAAAGAAACATCATAAGATATCAGTAATACACGGAATGTAAACTTGGCTACACAGGAACTGAATTACAGAACAGAACAGGGTCTCAAATTTAGAAAACCAACTTATGCTTGCTTAAGGGTAAAGGTGAGTTGGGGTGCTGCATAAAACCAGAGATTGAAATGAGCACAGATAAAGTTCCTTAAGTCAAATATGGAATAGACAAGAGCTACTCCTTGCTCAACGAAATGGACTCAACACCGCATATTAAACGCCTAAGAATGTAACTGACTAGTAAGTATCTTAAAACCTATGGATTGCTATGTCTCCGAAAGAGAATCAAGCATGTGTACAGGGGCATAAATGCAGCAGTGATAGGATTGGAGAGGTTCGGTGAGCAAATGAAGACCCTTTGAAGTCATATTGCATGGTACCCATTACACGGGTCTCAACTCTCCAGGTTTAAGGTATTCTTCCTTCAGCTAAAACATGCATGTGGAACCCAAGTATGATCAACCATGTGAACGGGAAACGTGTTCAAATATGTCTCAGTTTTCCTCCCCTGGTACTCGGGTGCAACATTCCAGACGCTTTACTAACACTCTCCCCACTTGGATAGTCAGCGCCTTTAACCTCCTGTTTGGCCCAGTTTGTAATTTCTGCGGAAGATGAACAGGAATAGCGAGAACCAATGAGAGACTAGCTGGAGGTGTCTGGACGGGCAAATTTAACTCTCATTTCTCACCAGGAAGAGGAATTAACCAAAGGCTCAGCGTGCCGGGCCGGAACCAGATTAGGGCCTGAAGCCATCCTGCGGTGTTGCGGCCAGGTCACAAGAAAGCGAGTTGAAGAAAGGAGCTCAGGGGCACTGTAATTCACAAACCTGCAGAGTTATAAATGACAGCTATCGTCCAAAAATAGACTGAAGTAAGTCTGCCAAGAGGACTTGAAATCGGGGCAGAATTGCAGGAAACCGATTTCAGGAGGTAGACTGGAATTGCATTGAAAGCATAGGAGAAGAGGCAGAACGTCCACAATGATGCACTTGGCCAAAAAGGGCGTATGCGTTTTTTCCTGAATATATTCAGGAAAAAAGGCATACGCCCTTTTTGGCCAACCAAGCAAGCTTGCAAAGGAAATCTGCACTACAATGAAGTCTCACTTCCCCCCGGTCAAAAGGGCCATCTGAAAAAAGGGTAAAATCCAGAAAGGCAGGACAGGCCATGGAGAACTGGGAGCCTTGTTATGCTGATGGGCGGGATGTAAATTGCCAACAACCACTCGGGAGAAGTGTATGGTGTTTCCTGAAACATCTAAAAAACAAAGCAACAGAACTTAGGGCACTTCCACTTATGGTCCTATAGCTTAGGGAAATTAAAATCAAAAAGACACAGCCACCCCAAAGTTTGGAACGGCTCTGTTTACAAGAACCTCGTTTACAGTACAAGTTCAACATCGCAGAAAGTGAAAAATGGATAAAGAAGTTGTGGTATTTACTTACAAAGCAATATCACTCAGCAATGAAATCTGTGTCATCAGGCCCTTAGCAGCACAATGAGTGGATTCAGGTATGATGATTCTAACTGAAATAAGTCACACAGAAAAAGAAACATCATAAGATATCAGTAATACACGGAATGTAAACTTGGCTACACAGGAACTGAATTACAGAACAGAACAGGTTCTCAAATTTAGAAAACCAACTTATGCTTGCTTAGGGGTAAAGGTGAGTTGGGGTGCTGCATAAAACCAGAGATTGAAATGAGCACAGATAAAGTTCCTTAAGCCAAATATGGAATAGACAAGAGCTACTCCTTGCTCAACGAAATGGACTCAACACCGCATATTAAACGCCTAAGAATGTACCTGACTAGTAAGTATCTTAAAACCTATGGATTGCTATGTCTCCAAAAGAGAATCAAGCATGTGTACAGGGGCATAAACGCAGCAGTGATAGGATTGGAGAGGTTCGGTGAGCAAATGAAGACCCTTTGAAGTCATATTGCATGGTACCCATTCCACGGGTTTCAACTACCCAGGTTTAAGGTATTCTTCCTTCAGCTAAAACATGCATGTGGAACCTAGAGTATGATCAACCATGTGATCGGGAGACGTGTTCAAATATGTCTCAGTTTTCCTTCCCTGGTACTCGGGTGCAACATTCCAGACGCTTTACTAACACTCTCCCCACTTGGAGAGTCAGTCTCTTTAACCTCCTGTTTGGCCCAGTTTGTAATTTCTACGGAAGATGAACAGGAATAGCGAGAACCAATGAGAGGCTAGCTGGAGGTGTCTGGACGGGCAAATTTAACTCTCATTTCCCACCAGGAAGAGGAATTAACCAAAGGCTCAGCATGCCGGGCCGGAACCAGATTAGGGCCTGAAGCCATCCTGCGGTGTTGCGGCCAGCTCAAAAGAAAGCGAGTTGAAGAAAGGAGCTCAGGGGCACTGTAATTCACAAACCTGCAGAGTTATAAATGACAGCTATCGTCCAAAAATAGACTGAAGTAAGGCTGCCAAGAGGACTTGAAAGCGGGGCAGAATTGCAGGAAACCGATTTCAGGAGATAGACTGGAATTGCATTGAAAGCATAGGAAAAGAGGCAGAACGTCCACAATGATGCACTTGGCCAAAAAGGGCGTATGCGTTTTTTCCTGAATATATTCAGGAAAAAACGCATACGCCCTTTTTGGCCAAACAAGCAAGCTTGCAAAGGAAATCTGCACTACAATGAAGTCTCACTTCCCCCCGGTCAAAAGGGCCATCTGAAAAAAGTGTAAAATCCAGAAAGGCAGGACAGGCCATGGAGAACTGGGAGCCTTGTTATGCTGATGGGCGGGATGCAAATTGCCAACAGACACTCCGGTGAAGTGTATGGTGTTTCCTGAAACATCTAAAAAACAAAGCAACAGAGCCTAGGGCACTGCCACTTATGGTCCTACAGCTTAGGGAAATTAAAATCAAAAAGACACAGCCACCCCAAAGTTTGGGACGCCTCTGTTTACAAGAACCTCGTTTACAGTACAAGTTCAACATCGCAGAAAGTGAAAAATGGATAAAGAATTTGTGGTATTTACTTACAAAGCAATATCACTCAGCAATGAAATCTATGTCATCAGGCCCTTAGCATCACAATGAGTGGATTCAGGTATGATGATTCTAACTGAAATAAGTCACACAGAAAAAGAAACATCATAAGATATCAGTAATACACGGAATGGAAATTTGGCTACACAGGAACTGAATTACAGAACAGAACAGGGTCTCAAATTTAGAAAACCAACTTATGCTTGCTTAAGGGTAAAGGTGAGTTGGGGTGCTGCATAAAACCAGAGATTGAAATGAGCACAGATAAAGTTCCTTAAGTCAAATATGGAATAGACAAGAGCTACTCCTTGCTCAACGAAATGGACTCAACACCGCATATTAAACGCCTAAGAATGTACCTGACTAGTAAGTATCGTAAAACCTATGGATTGCTATGTCTCCAAAAGAGAATCAAGCATGTGTACAGGGGCATAAACGCAGCAGTGATAGGATTGGAGAGGTTCGGTGAGCAAATGAAGACCCTTTGAAGTCATATTGCATGGTACCCATTCCACGGGTTTCAACTACCCAGGTTTAAGGTATTCTTCCTTCAGCTAAAACATGCATGTGGAACCTAGAGTATGATCAACCATGTGAACGGGAGACGTGTTCAAATATGTCTCAGTTTTCGTACCCTGGTACTCGGGTGCAACATTCCAGACGCTTTACTAACACTCTCCCCACTTGGAGAGTCAGTCCCTTTAACCTCCTCTTTGGCCCAGTTTGCAATTTCTGCGGAAGATGAACAGGAATAGTGAGAACCAATGAGAGGCTAGCTGGAGGTGTCTGGACGGGCAAATTTAACTCTCATTTCCCACCAGGAAGACGAATTAACCAAAGGCTCAGCGTGCCGTGCCAGAACCATATTAGGGCCTGAAACCATCCTGCGGTGTTGCGGCCAGCTCAAAAGAAAGCGAGTTGAAGAAAGGAGCTCAGGGGCACTGTAATTCACAAACCTGCAGAGTTATAAATGACAGCTATCGTCCAAAAATAGACTGAAGTAAGGCTGCCAAGAGGACTTGAAAGCAGGGCAGAATTGCAGGAAACCGATTTCAGGAGGTAGACTGGAATTGCATTGAAAGCATAGGAAAAGAGGCAGTACGTCCACAATGATGCACTTGGCCAAAAAGGGCGTATGCGTTTTTTCCTGAATATATTCAGGAAAAAACGCATACGCCCTTTTTGGCCAACCAAGCAAGCTTGCAAAGGAAATCTGCACTACAATGAAGTCTCACTTCCCCACGGGCAAAAGGGCCATCTGAATAAACTGTAAAATCCAGAAAGGCAGGACAGGCCATGGAGAACTGGGAGCCTTGTTATGCTGATGGGCGGGATGTAAATTGCCAACAACCACTCGGGAGAAGTGTATGGTGTTTCCTGAAACATCTAAAAAACAAAGCAACAGAGACTAGGGCACTGCCACTTATGGTCCTATAGCTTACGGAAATTAAAATCAAAAAGACACAGCCAACCCAAAGTTTGGGACGCCTCCGTTTACAACAACCTCTTTTACCATACAAGTTCAATATCACAGAAAGTGAAAAATGGATAAAGAACTTGTGGTACTTACGTACAATGCAGTATCACTCAGCAATGAAATCTATGTCATCAGGCCCGTAGCAGCATAATGAGTGGATTCAGGTACGATGATTCTAACAGAAATAAGTCACACAGAAAAAGAAACATCATAAGATATCACTAATACACGGAATGTAAATTTGGCTACACAGGAACTGCATTCCAAAACAGAACAGGGTCTCAAATTTAGAAAACCAACTTATGCTTGCTTAAGGGTAAAGGTGAGTTGGGGTGCTGCATAAAACCAGAGATTGAAATGAGCACAGATAAAGTTCCTTAAGCCAAATATGGAATAGACAAGAGCTACTCGTTGCTCAACGAAATGGACTCAACACCGCATATTAAACGCCTAAGAATGTACCTGACTAGTAAGTATCTTAAAACCTATGGATTGCTATGTCTCCAAAAGAGAATCAAGCGTGTGTACAGGGGCATAAACGCAGCAGTGATAGGATTGGAGAGGTTCGGTGAGCAAATGAAGACCCTTTGAAGTCATATTGCATGGTACCCATTCCACGGGTCTCAACTCTCCAGGTTTAAGGTATTCTTCCTTCAGCTAAAACATGCATGTGGAACCCAGAGTATGATCAACCATGTGAACGGGAGACGTGTTCAAATATGTCTCAGTTTTCCTCCCCTGGTACTCGGGTTCAACATTCCAGACGCTTTACTAACACTCTTCCGACTTGGAGAGTCAGTCCCTTTAACCTCCTGTTTGGCCCAGTTTGCAATTTCTGCGGAAGATGAACAGGAATAGCGAGAACCAATGAGAGACTAGCTGGAGGTGTCTGGACGGGCAAATTTAACTCTCATTTCCCACCAGGAAGAGGAATTAACCAAAGGCTCAGCATGCCGTACCGGAACCAGATTAGGGCCTGAAGCCATCCTGCGGTGTTGCGGCCAGCTCACAAGAAAGCGAGTTGTGGAAAGGAGCTCAGGGGCACTGTAATTCACAAACCTGCAGAGTTATAAATGACAGCTATCGTCCAAAAATAGACTGAAGTAAGGCTGCCAAGAGGACTTGAAAGCGGGACAGAATTGCAGGAAACCGATTTCAGGAGGTAGACTGGAATTGCATTGAAAGCATAGGAAAAGAGGCAGAACGTCCACAATGATGCACTTGGCCAAAAAGGGCGTATGCGTTTTTTCCTGAATATATTCAGGAAAAAACGCATACGCCCTTTTTGGCCAACCAAGCAAGCTTGCAAAGGAAATCTGCACTACAATGAAGTCTCACTTCCCCCCGGTCAAAAGGGCCATCTGAAAAAAGTGTAAAATCCAGAAAGGCAGGACAGGCCATGGACAACTGGGAGCCTTGTTATGCTGATGGGCGGGATGTAAATTGCCAACAGACACTCGGGAGAAGTGTATGGTGTTTCCTGAAACATCTAAAAAACAAAGCAACAGAGCCTAGGGCACTGCCACTTATGGTCCTATAGCTTAGGGAAATTAAAATCAAAAAGACACAGCCACCCCAAACTTTCGAACGGCTCTGTTTACAAGAACCTCGTTTACAGTACAAGTTCAACATCGCAGAAAGTGAAAAATGGATAAAGAAGTTGTGGTATTTACTTACAAAGCAATATCACTCAGCAATGAAATCTGTGTCATCAGGCCCGTAACAGCACAATGAGTGGATTCAGGTATGATGATTCTAACTGAAATAAGTCACACAGAAAAGAAACATCATAAGATATCAGTAATACACGGAATGTAAACTTGGCTACACACGAACTGAATTACAGAACAGAACAGGGTCTCAAATTTAGAAAACCAACTTATGCTTGCTTAAGGGTAAAGGTGAGTTGGGGTGCTGCATAAAACCAGAGATTGAAATGAGCACAGATAAAGTTCCTTAAGTCAAATATGGAATAGACAAGAGCTACTCCTTGCTCAACGAAATGGACTCAACACCGCATATTAAACGCCTAAGAATGTACCTGACTAGTAAGTATCGGAAAACCTATGGATTGCTATGTCTCCAAAAGAGAATCAAGCATGTGTACAGGGGCATAAACGCAGCAGTGATAGGATTGGAGAGGTTCGGTGAGCAAATGAAGACCCTTTGAAGTCATATTGCATGGTACCCATTCCACGGGTTTCAACTACCCAGGTTTAAGGTATTCTTCCTTCAGCTAAAACATGCATGTGGAACCTAGAGTATGATCAACCATGTGAACGGGAGACGTGTTCAAATATGTCTCAGTTTTCGTACCCTGGTACTCGGGTGCAACATTCCAGACGCTTTACTAACACTCTCCCCACTTGGAGAGTCAGTCCCTTTAACCTCCTCTTTGGCCCAGTTTGCAATTTCTGCGGAAGATGAACAGGAATAGTGAGAACCAATGAGAGGCTAGCTGGAGGTGTCTGGACGGGCAAATTTAACTCTCATTTCCCACCAGGAAGACGAATTAACCAAAGGCTCAGCGTGCCGTGCCGGAACCATATTAGGGCCTGAAACCATCCTGCGGTGTTGCGGCCAGCTCAAAAGAAAGCGAGTTGAAGAAAGGAGCTCAGGGGCACTGTAATTCACAAACCTGCAGAGTTATAAATGACAGCTATCGTCCAAAAATAGACTGAAGTAAGGCTGCCAAGAGGACTTGAAAGCAGGGCAGAATTGCAGGAAACCGATTTCAGGAGGTAGACTGGAATTGCATTGAAAGCATAGGAAAAGAGGCAGTACGTCCACAATGATGCACTTGGCCAAAAAGGGCGTATGCGTTTTTTCCTGAATATATTCAGGAAAAAACGCATACGCCCTTTTTGGCCAACCAAGCAAGCTTGCAAAGGAAATCTGCACTACAATGAAGTCTCACTTCCCCACGGGCAAAAGGGCCATCTGAATAAACTGTAAAATCCAGAAAGGCAGGACAGGCCATGGAGAACTGGGAGCCTTGTTATGCTGATGGGCGGGATGTAAATTGCCAACAACCACTCGGGAGAAGTGTATGGTGTTTCCTGAAACATCTAAAAAACAAAGCAACAGAGACTAGGGCACTGCCACTTATGGTCCTATAGCTTACGGAAATTAAAATCAAAAAGACACAGCCAACCCAAAGTTTGGGACGCCTCCGTTTACAACAACCTCTTTTACCATACAAGTTCAATATCACAGAAAGTGAAAAATGGATAAAGAACTTGTGGTACTTACGTACAATGCAGTATCACTCAGCAATGAAATCTATGTCATCAGGCCCGTAGCAGCATAATGAGTGGATTCAGGTACGATGATTCTAACAGAAATAAGTCACACAGAAAAAGAAACATCATAAGATATCACTAATACACGGAATGTAAACTTGGCTACACAGGAACTGCATTCCAAAACAGAACAGGGTCTCAAATTTAGAAAACCAACTTATGCTTGCTTAAGGGTAAAGGTGAGTTGGGGTGCTGCATAAAACCAGAGATTGAAATGAGCACAGATAAAGTTCCTTAAGCCAAATATGGAATAGACAAGAGCTACTCGTTGCTCAACGAAATGGACTCAACACCGCATATTAAACGCCTAAGAATGTACCTGACTAGTAAGTATCTTAAAACCTATGGATTGCTATGTCTCCAAAAGAGAATCAAGCGTGTGTACAGGGGCATAAACGCAGCAGTGATAGGATTGGAGAGGTTCGGTGAGCAAATGAAGACCCTTTGAAGTCATATTGCATGGTACCCATTCCACGGGTCTCAACTCTCCAGGTTTAAGGTATTCTTCCTTCAGCTAAAACATGCATGTGGAACCCAGAGTATGATCAACCATGTGAACGGGAGACGTGTTCAAATATGTCTCAGTTTTCCTCCCCTGGTACTCGGGTTCAACATTCCAGACGCTTTACTAACACTCTTCCGACTTGGAGAGTCAGTCCCTTTAACCTCCTGTTTGGCCCAGTTTGCAATTTCTGCGGAAGATGAACAGGAATAGCGAGAACCAATGAGAGACTAGCTGGAGGTGTCTGGACGGGCAAATTTAACTCTCATTTCCCACCAGGAAGAGGAATTAACCAAAGGCTCAGCATGCCGTACCGGAACCAGATTAGGGCCTGAAGCCATCCTGCGGTGTTGCGGCCAGCTCACAAGAAAGCGAGTTGTGGAAAGGAGCTCAGGGGCACTGTAATTCACAAACCTGCAGAGTTATAAATGACAGCTATCGTCCAAAAATAGACTGAAGTAAGGCTGCCAAGAGGACTTGAAAGCGGGACAGAATTGCAGGAAACCGATTTCAGGAGGTAGACTGGAATTGCATTGAAAGCATAGGAAAAGAGGCAGAACGTCCACAATGATGCACTTGGCCAAAAAGGGCGTATGCGTTTTTTCCTGAATATATTCAGGAAAAAACGCATACGCCCTTTTTGGCCAACCAAGCAAGCTTGCAAAGGAAATCTGCACTACAATGAAGTCTCACTTCCCCCCGGTCAAAAGGGCCATCTGAAAAAAGTGTAAAATCCAGAAAGGCAGGACAGGCCATGGACAACTGGGAGCCTTGTTATGCTGATGGGCGGGATGTAAATTGCCAACAGACACTCGGGAGAAGTGTATGGTGTTTCCTGAAACATCTAAAAAACAAAGCAACAGAGCCTAGGGCACTGCCACTTATGGTCCTATAGCTTAGGGAAATTAAAATCAAAAAGACACAGCCACCCCAAACTTTCGAACGGCTCTGTTTACAAGAACCTCGTTTACAGTACAAGTTCAACATCGCAGAAAGTGAAAAATGGATAAAGAAGTTGTGGTATTTACTTACAAAGCAATATCACTCAGCAATGAAATCTGTGTCATCAGGCCCGTAACAGCACAATGAGTGGATTCAGGTATGATGATTCTAACTGAAATAAGTCACACAGAAAAGAAACATCATAAGATATCAGTAATACACGGAATGTAAACTTGGCTACACACGAACTGAATTACAGAACAGAACAGGGTCTCAAATTTAGAAAACCAACTTATGCTTGCTTAAGGGTAAAGGTGAGTTGGGGTGCTGCATAAAACCAGAGATTGAAATGAGCACAGATAAAGTTCCTTAAGTCAAATATGGAATAGACAAGAGCTACTCCTTGCTCAACGAAATGGACTCAACACCGCATATTAAACGCCTAAGAATGTACCTGACTAGTAAGTATCGGAAAACCTATGGATTGCTATGTCTCCAAAAGAGAATCAAGCATGTGTACAGGGGCATAAACGCAGCAGTGATAGGATTGGAGAGGTTCGGTGAGCAAATGAAGACCCTTTGAAGTCATATTGCATGGTACCCATTCCACGGGTTTCAACTACCCAGGTTTAAGTTATTCTTCCTTCAGCTAAAACATGCATGTGGAACCTAGAGTATGATCAACCATGTGATCGGGAGACGTGTTCAAATATGTCTCAGTTTTCGTACCCTGGTACTCGGGTGCAACATTCCAGACGCTTTACTAACACTCTCCCGACTTGGAGAATCAGCGCCTTTAAACTCCTGTTTGGCCCAGTTTGCAATTTCTGCGGAAGATGAACAGGAATAGTGAGAACCAATGAGAGACTAGCTGGAGGTGTCTGGACGGGCAAATTTAACTCTCATTTCCCACCAGGAAGACGAATTAACCAAAGGCTCAGCGTGCCGTGCCGGAACCAGATTAGGGCCTGAAGCCATCCTGCGGTGTTGCGGCCAGCTCAAAAGAAAGCGAGTTGAAGAAAGGAGCTCAGGGGCACTGTAATTCACAAACCTGCAGAGTTATAAATGACAGCTATCGTCCAAAAATAGACTGAAGTAAGGCTGCCAAGAGGACTTGAAAGCAGGGCAGAATTGCAGGAAACCGATTTCAGGAGGTAGACTGGAATTGCATTGAAAGCATAGGAAAAGAGGCAGAACGTCCACAATGATGCACTTGGCCAAAAAGGGCGTATGCGTTTTTTCCTGAATATATTCAGGAAAAAAGGCATACGCCCTTTTTGGCCAACCAAGCAAGCTTGCAAAGGAAATCTGCACTACAATGAAGTCTCACTTCCCCCCGGGCAAAAGGGCCATCTGAAAAAACTGTAAAATCCAGAAAGGCAGGACAGGCCATGGAGAACTGGGAGCCTTGTTATGCTGATGGGCGGGATGTAAATTGCCAACAACCACTCCGGAGAAGTGTATGGTGTTTCCTGAAACATCTAAAAAACAAAGCAACAGAGCCTAGGGCACTTCCACTTATGGTCCTATAGCTTAGGGAAATTAAAATCAAAAAGACACAGCCACCCCAAAGTTTGGAACGGCTCTGTTTACAAGAACCTCGTTTACAGTACAAGTTCAACATCGCAGAAAGTGAAAAATGGATAAAGAAGTTGTGGTATTTACTTACAAAGCAATATCACTCAGCAATGAAATTTATGTCATCAGGCCCTTAGCAGCACAATGAGTGGATTCAGGTATGATGATTCTAACTGAAGTAAGTCACACAGAAAAAGAAACATCATAAGATATCAGTAATACACGGAATGTAAACTTGGCTACACAGGAACTGAATTACAGAACAGAACAGGGTCTCAAATTTAGAAAACCAACTTATGGTTGCTTAAGGGTAAAGGTGAGTTGGGGTGCTGCATAAAACCAGAGATTGAAATGAGCACAGATAAATTTCCTTAAGTCAAATATGGAATAGACAAGAGCTACTCCTTGCTCAATGAAATGGACTCAACACCGCATATTAAACGCCTAAGAATGTACCTGACTAGTAAGTATCTTAAAACCTATGGATTGCTATGTCTCCAAAAGAGAATCAAGCATGTGTACAGGGGCATAAACGCAGCAGTGATAGGATTGGAGAGGTTCGGTGAGCAAATGAAGACCCTTTGAAGTCATATTGCATGGTACCCATTTCACGGGTCTCAACTCTCCAGGTTTAAGGTATTCTTCCTTCAGCTAAAACATGCATGTGGAACCCAAGTATGATCAACCATGTGAACGGGAGACGTGTTCAAATATGTCTCAGTTTTCCTCCCCTGGTACTCGGGTGCAACATTCCAGACGCTTTACTAACAGTCTCCCCACTTGGAGAGTCAGCGCCTTTAAACTCCTGTTTGGCCCAGTTTGCAATTTCTGCGGAAGATGAACAGGAATAGCGAGAACCAATGAGAGGCTAGCTGGAGGTGTCTGGACGGGCAAATTTAACTCTCATTTCCCACCAGGAAGAGGAAATAACCAAAGGCTCAGCGTGCCGTACCGGAACCAGATTAGGGCCTGAAGCCATCCTGCGGTGTTGCGGCCAGCTCAAAAGAAAGCGAGTTGAAGAAAGGAGCTCAGGGGCACTGTAATTCACAAACCTGCAGAGTTATAAATGACAGCTATCGTCCAAAAATAGACTGAAGTAAGGCTGCCAAGAGGACTTGAAAGCGGGGCAGAATTGCAGGAAACCGATTTCAGGAGGTAGACTGGAATTGCATTGAAAGCATAGGAAAAGAGGCAGAACGTCCACAATGATGCACTTGGCCAAAAAGGGCGTATGCGTTTTTTCCTGAATATATTCAGGAAAAAACGCATACGCCCTTTTTGGCCAACCAAGCAAGCTTGCAAAGGAAATCTGCACTACAATGAAGTCTCACTTCCCCCCGGTCAAAAGGGCCATCTGAAAAACGTGTAAAATCCAGAAAGGCAGGACAGGCCATGGAGAACTGGGAGCCTTGTTATGCTGATGGGCGGGATGTAAATTGCCAACAGACACTCGGGAGAAGTGTATGGTGTTTCCTGAAACATCTAAAAAACAAAGCAACAGAGCCTAGGGCACTTCCAATTATGGTCCTATAGCTTAGGGAAATTAAAATCAAAAAGACACAGCCACCCCAAATTTTGGGACGCCTCCGTTTACAAGAACCTCGTTTACCGTACAAGTTCAATATCACAGAAAGTGAAAAATGGATAAAGAACTTCTGGTACTTACATACAATGCAGTATCACTCATCAATGAAATCTATGTCATCAGGCCCGTAGCAGCATAATGAGTGGATTCAGGTACGATGATTCTAACTGAAATAAGTCACACAGAAAAAGAAACATCATAAGATATCACTAATACACGGAATGTAAACTTGGCTACACAGGAACTGCATTCCAAAACTGAACAGGGTCTCAAATTTAGAAAACAAACTTATGCTTGCTTAAGGGGAAAGGTGAGTTGGGGTGCTGCATAAAACCAGAGATTGAAATGAGCACAGATAAAGTTCCTTAAGCCAAATATGGAATAGACAAGAGCTACTCCTTGCTCAACGAAATGGACTCAACACCGCATATTAAACGCCTAAGAATGTACCTGACTAGTAAGTATCTTAAAACCTATGGATTGCTATGTCTCCGAAAGAGAATCAAGCATGTGTACAGGGGCATAAACGCAGCAGTGATAGGATGGGAGAGGTTCGGTGAGCAAATGAAGACCCTTTGAAGTCATATTGCATGGTACCCATTCCACGGGTTTCAACTACCCAGGTTTTAGGTATTCTTCCTTCAGCTAAAATATGCATGTGGAACCCAGAGTATGATCAACCATGTGATCGGGAGACGTGTTCAAATATGTCTCAGTTTTCCTCCCCTGGTACTCGGGTGCAACATTCCAGACGCTTTACTAACACTCTCCCCACTTGGAGAGTCAGTCCCTTTAACCTCCTGTTTGGCCCAGTTTGCAATTTCTGCGGAAGATGAACAGGAATAGCGAGAACCAATGAGAGGCTAGCTGGAGGTGTCTGGACGGGCAAATTTAACTCTCATTTCCCACCAGGAAGAGGAAATAACCAAAGGCTCAGCGTGCCGTGCCGGAACCAGATTAGGGCCTGAAGCCATCCTGCAGTGTTGCGGCCAGGTCACAAGAAAGCGAGTTGAAGAAAGGAGCTCAGGGGCACTGTAATTCACAAACCTGCAGAGTTATAAATGACAGCTATCGTCCAAAAATAGACTGAAGTAAGGCTGCCAAGAGGACTTGAAAGCGGGGCAGAATTGCAGGAAACCGATTTCAGGAGGTAGACTGGAATTGCATTGAAAGCATAGGAAAAGAGGCAGAACGTCCACAATGATGCACTTGGCCAAAAAGGGCGTATGCGTTTTTTCCTGAATATATTCAGGAAAAAACGCATACGCCCTTTTTGGCCAACCAAGCAAGCTTGCAAAGGAAATCTGCACTACAATGAAGTCTCACTTCCTCCCGGTCAAAAGGGCCATCTGAAAAAAGTGTAAAATCCAGAAAGGCAGGACAGGCCATGGAGAACTGGGAGCCTTGTTATGCTGATGGGCGGGATGTAAATTGCCAACAACCACTCGGGAGAAGTGTATGGTGTTTCCTGAAACATGTAAAAAACAAAGCAACAGAACCTAGGGCACTTCCACTTATGGTCCTATAGCTTAGGGAAATTAAAATCAAAAAGACACAGCCACCCCAAAGTTTGGAACGGCTCTGTTTACAAGAACCTCATTTACAGTACAAGTTCAATATCGCAGAAAGTGAAAAATGGATAAAGAAGTTGTGGTATTTACTTACAAAGCAATATCACTCAGCAATGAAATCTGTGTCATCAGGCCCGTAGCAGCACAATGAGTGGATTCAGGTATGATGATTCTAACTGAAGTAAGTCACACAGAAAAAGAAACATCATAAGATATCAGTAATACACGGAATGTAAACTTGGCTACACAGGAACTGAATTACAGAACAGAACAGGGACTCAAATTTAGAAAATCAACTTATGCTTGCTTAAGGGGAAAGGTGAGTTGGGGTGCTGCATAAAACCAGAGATTGAAATGACCACAGATAAAGTTCCTTAAGCCAAATATGGAATAGACAAGAGCTACTCCTTGCTCAACGAAATGGACTCAACACCGCATATTAAACGCCTAAGAATGTACCTGACTAGTAAGTATCTTAATACCTATGGATTGCTATGTCTCCGAAAGAGAATCAAGCATGTGTACAGGGGCATAAACGCAGCAGTGATAGGATTGGAGAGGTTCGGTGAGCAAATGAAGACCCTTTGATGTCATATTGCATGGTACCCATTCCACGGGTTTCAACTACCCAGGTTTAAGGTATTCTTCCTTCAGCTAAAACATGCATGGGGAACCTAGAGTATGATCAACCATGTGATCGGGAGACGTGTTCAAATATGTCTCAGTTTTCGTACCCTGGTACTCGGGTGCAACATTCCAGATGCTTTACTAACACTCTCCCGACTTGGAGAGTCAGTCCCTTTAACCTCCTGTTTGGCCCAGTTTGCAATTTCTGCGGAAGATGAACAGGAATAGCGAGAACCAATGAGAGACTAGCTGGAGGTGTCTGGACGGGCAAATTTAACTCTCATTTCCTACCAGGATGAGGAAATAACCAAAGGCTCAGCGTGCCGTGCCGGAACCAGATTAGGGCCTGAAGCCATCCTGCGGTGTTGCGGCCAGCTCACAAGAAAGCGAGTTGAAGAAAGGAGCTCAGGGGCACTGTAATTCACAAACCTGCAGAGTTATAAATGACAGCTATCGTCCAAAAATAGACTGAAGTAAGGCTGCCAAGAGGACTTGAAAGCGGGGCAGAATTGCAGGAAACCGATTTCAGGAGGTAGACTGGAATTGCATTGAAAGCATAGGAAAAGAGGCAGAACGTCCACAATGATGCACTTGGCCAAAAAGGGCGTATGCGTTTTTTCCTGAATATATTCAGGAAAAAACGCATACGCCCTTTTTGGCCAACCAAGCAAGCTTGCAAAGGAAATCTGCACTACAATGAAGTCTCACTTCCCCCCGGTCAAAAGGGCCATCTGAAAAACGTGTAAAATCCAGAAAGGCAGGACAGGCCATGGAGAACTGGGAGCCTTGTTATGCTGATGGGCGGGATGTAAATTGCCAACAGACACTCGGGAGAAGTGTATGGTGTTTCCTGAAACATCTAAAAAACAAAGCAACAGAGCCTAGGGCACTGCCACTTATGGTCCTATAGCTTAGGGAAATTAAAATCAAAAAGACACAGCCACCCCAAAGTTTGGGACGCCTCTGTTTACAAGAACCTCGTTTACAGTACAAGTTCAACATCGCAGAAAGTGAAAAATGGATAAAGAAGTTGTGGTATTTACTTACAAAGCAATATCACTCAGCAATGAATTCTATGTCATCAGGCCCTTAGCATCACAATGAGTGGATTCAGGTATGATGATTCTAACTGAAATAAGTCACACAGAAAAAGAAACATCATAAGATATCAGTAATACACGGAATGTAAACTTGGCTACACAGGAACTGAATTACAGAACAGAACAGGGTCTCAAATTTAGAAAACCAACTTATGCTTGCTTAAGGGGAAAGGTGAGTTGGGGTGCTGCATAAAACCAGAGATTGAAATGAGCACAGAAAGTTCCTTAAGTCAAATATGGAATAGACAAGAGCTACTCCTTGCTCAAGGAAATGGACTCAAAACCCCATATTAAACCTGTAAGAATGTACCTGACTAGTAAGTATCTTAAAACCTATGCATTGCTATGTCTCCGAAAGAGAATCAAGCATGTGTACAGGGGCATAAACGCAGCAGTGATAGGATTGGAGAGGTTCGGTGAGCAAATGAAGACCCTTTGAAGTCATATTGCATGGTATCCATTACACGGGTCTTAACTCTCCAGGTTTAAGGTATTCTTCCTTCAGCTAAAACATGCATGTGGAACCTAGAGTATGATCAACCATGTGAACGGGAGACGTGTTCAAATATGTCTCAGTTTTCCTCCCCTGGTACTCGGGTGCAACATTCCAGACGCTTTACTAACACTCTCCCCACTTGGAGAGTCAGCGCCTTTAACCTCCTGTTTGGCCCAGTTTGCAATTTCTGCGGAAGATGAACAGGAATAGCGAGAACCAATGAGAGACTAGCTGGAGGTGTCTGGACGGGCAAATTTAACTCTCATTTCCCACCAGGAAGACGAATTAACCAAAGGCTCAGCGTGCCGTGCCGGAACCATATTAGGGCCTGAAACCATCCTGCGGTGTTGCGGCCAGCTCAAAAGAAAGTGAGTTGAAGAAAGGAGCTCAGGGGCACTGTAATTCACAAACCTGCAGAGTTATAAATGACAGCTATCGTCCAAAAATAGACTGAAGTAAGGCTGCCAAGAGGACTTGAAAGCAGGGCAGAATTGCAGGAAACCGATTTCAGGAGGTAGACTGGAATTGCATTGAAAGCATAGGAAAAGAGGCAGTACGTCCACAATGATGCACTTGGCCAAAAAGGGCGTATGCGTTTTTTCCTGAATATATTCAGGAAAAAACGCATACGCCCTTTTTGGCCAACCAAGCAAGCTTGCAAAGGAAATCTGCACTACAATGAAGTCTCACTTCCCCCCGGGCAAAAGGGCCATCTGAATAAACTGTAAAATCCAGAAAGGCAGGACAGGCCATGGAGAACTGGGAGCCTTGTTATGCTGATGGGCGGGATGTAAATTGCCAACAACCACTCCGGAGAAGTGTATGGTGTTTCCTGAAACATCTAAAAAACAAAGCAACAGAGACTAGGGCACTGCCACTTATGGTCCTATAGCTTACGGAAATTAAAATCAAAAAGACACAGCCAACCCAAAGTTTGGGACGCCTCCGTTTACAAGAACCTCGTTTACCATACAAGTTCAATATCACAGAAAGTGAAAAATGGATAAAGAACTTGTGGTACTTACGTACAATGCAGTATCACTCAGCAATGAAATCTAGGTCATCAGGCCCGTAGCAGCATAATGAGTGGATTCAGGTACGATGATTCTAACAGAAATAAGTCACACAGAAAAAGAAACATCATAAGATATCACTAATACACGGAATGTAAACTTGGCTACACAGGAACTGCATTCCAAAACAGAACAGGGTCTCAAATTTAGAAAACCAACTTATGCTTGCTTAAGGGTAAAGGTGAGTTGGGGTGCTGCATAAAACCAGAGATTGAAATGAGCACAGATAAAGTTCCTTAAGCCAAATATGGAATAGACAAGAGCTACTCCTTGCTCAACGAAATGGACTCAACACCGCATATTAAACGCCTAAGAATGTACCTGACTAGTAAGTATCTTAAAACCTATGGATTGCTATGTCTCCAAAAGAGAATCAAGCGTGTGTACAGGGGCATAAACGCAGCAGTGATAGGATTGGAGAGGTTCGGTGAGCAAATGAAGACCCTTTGAAGTCATATTGCATGGTACCCATTCCACGGGTCTCAACTCTCCAGGTTTAAGGTATTCTTCCTTCAGCTAAAACATGCATGTGGAACCCAGAGTATGATCAACCATGTGAACGGGAGACGTGTTCAAATATGTCTCAGTTTTCCTCCCCTGGTACTCGGGTTCAACATTCCAGACGCTTTACTAACACTCTTCCGACTTGGAGAGTCAGTCCCTTTAACCTCCTGTTTGGCCCAGTTTGCAATTTCTGCGGAAGATGAACAGGAATAGCGAGAACCAATGAGAGACTAGCTGGAGGTGTCTGGACGGGCAAATTTAACTCTCATTTCCCACCAGGAAGAGGAATTAACCAAAGGCTCAGCATGCCGTACCGGAACCAGATTAGGGCCTGAAGCCATCCTGTGGTGTTGCGGCCAGCTCACAAGAAAGCGAGTTGTGGAAAGGAGCTCAGGGGCACTGTAATTCACAAACCTGCAGAGTTATAAATGACAGCTATCGTCCAAAAATAGACTGAAGTAAGGCTGCCAAGAGGACTTGAAAGCGGGGCAGAATTGCAGGAAACCGATTTCAGGAGGTAGACTGGAATTGCATTGAAAGCATAGGAAAAGAGGCAGAACGTCCACAATGATGCACTTGGCCAAAAAGGGCGTATGCGTTTTTTCCTGAATATATTCAGGAAAAAACGCATACGCCCTTTTTGGCCAACCAAGCAAGCTTGCAAAGGAAATCTGCACTACAATGAAGTCTCACTTCCCCCCGGTCAAAAGGGCCATCTGAAAAAAGTGTAAAATCCAGAAAGGCAGGACAGGCCATGGACAACTGGGAGCCTTGTTATGCTGATGGGTGGGATGTAAATTGCCAACAGACACTCGGGAGAAGTGTATGGTGTTTCCTGAAACATCTAAAAAACAAAGCAACAGAGCCTAGGGCACTGCCACTTATGGTCCTATAGCTTAGGGAAATTAAAATCAAAAAGACACAGCCACCCCAAACTTTCGAACGGCTCTGTTTACAAGAACCTCGTTTACAGTACAAGTTCAACATCGCAGAAAGTGAAAAATGGATAAAGAAGTTGTGGTATTTACTTACAAAGCAATATCACTCAGCAATGAAATCTGTGTCATCAGGCCCGTAACAGCACAATGAGTGGATTCAGGTATGATGATTCTAACTGAAATAAGTCACACAGAAAAGAAACATCATAAGATATCAGTAATACACGGAATGTAAACTTGGCTACACAGGAACTGAATTACAGAACAGAACAGGGTCTCAAATTTAGAAAACCAACTTATGCTTGCTTAAGGGTAAAGGTGAGTTGGGGTGCTGCATAAAACCAGAGATTGAAATGAGCACAGATAAAGTTCCTTAAGCCAAATATGGAATAGACAAGAGCTACTCCTTGCTCAACGAAATGGACTCAACACCGCATATTAAACGCCTAAGAATGTACCTGACTAGTAAGTATCTTAAAACCTATGGATTGCTATGTCTCCAAAAGAGAATCAAGCGTGTGTACAGGGGCATAAACGCAGCAGTGATAGGATTGGAGAGGTTCGGTGAGCAAATGAAGACCCTTTGAAGTCATATTGCATGGTACCCATTCCACGGGTCTCAACTCTCCAGGTTTAAGGTATTCTTCCTTCAGCTAAAACATGCATGTGGAACCCAGAGTATGATCAACCATGTGAACGGGAGACGTGTTCAAATATGTCTCAGTTTTCCTCCCCTGGTACTCGGGTTCAACATTCCAGACGCTTTACTAACACTCTTCCGACTTGGAGAGTCAGTCCCTTTAACCTCCTGTTTGGCCCAGTTTGCAATTTCTGCGGAAGATGAACAGGAATAGCGAGAACCAATGAGAGACTAGCTGGAGGTGTCTGGACGGGCAAATTTAACTCTCATTTCCCACCAGGAAGAGGAATTAACCAAAGGCTCAGCATGCCGTACCGGAACCAGATTAGGGCCTGAAGCCATCCTGCGGTGTTGCGGCCAGCTCACAAGAAAGCGAGTTGTGGAAAGGAGCTCAGGGGCACTGTAATTCACAAACCTGCAGAGTTATAAATGACAGCTATCGTCCAAAAATAGACTGAAGTAAGGCTGCCAAGAGGACTTGAAAGCGGGGCAGAATTGCAGGAAACCGATTTCAGGAGGTAGACTGGAATTGCATTGAAAGCATAGGAAAAGAGGCAGAACGTCCACAATGATGCACTTGGCCAAAAAGGGCGTATGCGTTTTTTCCTGAATATATTCAGGAAAAAACGCATACGCCCTTTTTGGCCAACCAAGCAAGCTTGCAAAGGAAATCTGCACTACAATGAAGTCTCACTTCCCCCCGGTCAAAAGGGCCATCTGAAAAAAGTGTAAAATCCAGAAAGGCAGGACAGGCCATGGACAACTGGGAGCCTTGTTATGCTGATGGGCGGGATGTAAATTGCCAACAGACACTCGGGAGAAGTGTATGGTGTTTCCTGAAACATCTAAAAAACAAAGCAACAGAGCCTAGGGCACTGCCACTTATGGTCCTATAGCTTAGGGAAATTAAAATCAAAAAGACACAGCCACCCCAAACTTTCGAACGGCTCTGTTTACAAGAACCTCGTTTACAGTACAAGTTCAACATCGCAGAAAGTGAAAAATGGATAAAGAAGTTGTGGTATTTACTTACAAAGCAATATCACTCAGCAATGAAATCTGTGTCATCAGGCCCGTAACAGCACAATGAGTGGATTCAGGTATGATGATTCTAACTGAAATAAGTCACACAGAAAAGAAACATCATAAGATATCAGTAATACACGGAATGTAAACTTGGCTACACAGGAACTGAATTACAGAACAGAACAGGGTCTCAAATTTAGAAAACCAACTTATGCTTGCTTAAGGGTAAAGGTGAGTTGGGGTGCTGCATAAAACCAGAGATTGAAATGAGCACAGATAAAGTTCCTTAAGTCAAATATGGAATAGACAAGAGCTACTCCTTGCTCAACGAAATGGACTCAACACCGCATATTAAACGCCTAAGAATGTACCTGACTAGTAAGTATCGGAAAACCTATGGATTGCTATGTCTCCAAAAGAGAATCAAGCATGTGTACAGGGGCATAAACGCAGCAGTGATAGGATTGGAGAGGTTCGGTGAGCAAATGAAGACCCTTTGAAGTCATATTGCATGGTACCCATTCCACGGGTTTCAACTACCCAGGTTTAAGTTATTCTTCCTTCAGCTAAAACATGCATGTGGAACCTAGAGTATGATCAACCATGTGATCGGGAGACGTGTTCAAATATGTCTCAGTTTTCGTACCCTGGTACTCGGGTGCAACATTCCAGACGCTTTACTAACACTCTCCCGACTTGGAGAATCAGCGCCTTTAAACTCCTGTTTGGCCCAGTTTGCAATTTCTGCGGAAGATGAACAGGAATAGCGAGAACCAATGAGAGACTAGCTGGAGGTGTCTGGACGGGCAAATTTAACTCTCATTTCCCACCAGGAAGACGAATTAACCAAAGGCTCAGCGTGCCGTGCCGGAACCAGATTAGGGCCTGAAGCCATCCTGCGGTGTTGCGGCCAGCTCAAAAGAAAGCGAGTTGAAGAAAGGAGCTCAGGGGCACTGTAATTCACAAACCTGCAGAGTTATAAATGACAGCTATCGTCCAAAAATAGACTGAAGTAAGGCTGCCAAGAGGACTTGAAAGCAGGGCAGAATTGCAGGAAACCGATTTCAGGAGGTAGACTGGAATTGCATTGAAAGCATAGGAAAAGAGGCAGAACGTCCACAATGATGCACTTGGCCAAAAAGGGCGTATGCGTTTTTTCCTGAATATATTCAGGAAAAAAGGCATACGCCCTTTTTGGCCAACCAAGCAAGCTTGCAAAGGAAATCTGCACTACAATGAAGTCTCACTTCCCCCCGGGCAAAAGGGCCATCTGAAAAAACTGTAAAATCCAGAAAGGCAGGACAGGCCATGGAGAACTGGGAGCCTTGTTATGCTGATGGGCGGGATGTAAATTGCCAACAACCACTCGGGAGAAGTGTATGGTGTTTCCTGAAACATCTAAAAAACAAAGCAACAGAGCCTAGGGCACTTCCACTTATGGTCCTATAGCTTAGGGAAATTAAAATCAAAAAGACACAGCCACCCCAAAGTTTGGAACGGCTCTGTTTACAAGAACGTCGTTTACAGTACAAGTTCAACATCGCAGAAAGTGAAAAATGGATAAAGAAGTTGTGGTATTTACTTACAAAGCAATATCACTCAGCAATGAAATTTATGTCATCAGGCCCTTAGCAGCACAATGAGTGGATTCAGGTATGATGATTCTAACTGAAGTAAGTCACACAGAAAAAGAAACATCATAAGATATCAGTAATACACGGAATGTAAACTTGGCTACACAGGAACTGAATTACAGAACAGAACAGGGTCTCAAATTTAGAAAACCAACTTATGGTTGCTTAAGGGTAAAGGTGAGTTGGGGTGCTGCATAAAACCAGAGATTGAAATGAGCACAGATAAAGTTCCTTAAGTCAAATATGGAATAGACAAGAGCTACTCCTTGCTCAATGAAATGGACTCAACACCGCATATTAAACGCCTAAGAATGTACCTGACTAATAAGTATCGTAAAACCTATGGATTGCTATGTCTCCAAAAGAGAATCAAGCATGTGTACAGGGGCATAAACGCAGCAGTGATAGGATTGGAGAGGTTCGGTGAGCAAATGAAGACCCTTTGAAGTCATATTGCATGGTACCCATTTCACGGGTCTCAACTCTCCAGGTTTAAGGTATTCTTCCTTCAGCTAAAACATGCATGTGGAACCCAAGTATGATCAACCATGTGAACGGGAGACGTGTTCAAATATGTCTCAGTTTTCCTCCCCTGGTACTCGGGTGCAACATTCCAGACGCTTTACTAACAGTCTCCCCACTTGGAGAGTCAGCGCCTTTAAACTCCTGTTTGGCCCAGTTTGCAATTTCTGCGGAAGATGAACAGGAATAGCGAGAACCAATGAGAGGCTAGCTGGAGGTGTCTGGACGGGCAAATTTAACTCTCATTTCCCACCAGGAAGAGGAAATAACCAAAGGCTCAGCGTGCCGTACCGGAACCAGATTAGGGCCTGAAGCCATCCTGCGGTGTTGCGGCCAGCTCAAAAGAAAGCGAGTTGAAGAAAGGAGCTCAGGGGCACTGTAATTCACAAACCTGCAGAGTTATAAATGACAGCTATCGTCCAAAAATAGACTGAAGTAAGGCTGCCAAGAGGACTTGAAAGCGGGGCAGAATTGCAGGAAACCGATTTCAGGAGGTAGACTGGAATTGCATTGAAAGCATAGGAAAAGAGGCAGAACGTCCACAATGATGCACTTGGCCAAAAAGGGCGTATGCGTTTTTTCCTGAATATATTCAGGAAAAAACGCATACGCCCTTTTTGGCCAACCAAGCAAGCTTGCAAAGGAAATCTGCACTACAATGAAGTCTCACTTCCCCCCGGTCAAAAGGGCCATCTGAAAAAAGTGTAAAATCCAGAAAGGCAACAGGCCATTGAGAACTGGGAGCCTTGTTATGCTGATGGGCGGGATGTAAATTGCCAACAGACACTCGGGAGAAGTGTATGGTGTTTCCTGAAACATCTAAAAAACAAAGCAACAGAGCCTAGGGCACTTCCAATTATGGTCCTATAGCTTAGGGAAATTAAAATCAAAAAGACACAGCCACCCCAAATTTTGGGACGCCTCCGTTTACAAGAACCTCGTTTACCGTACAAGTTCAATATCACAGAAAGTGAAAAATGGATAAAGAACTTCTGGTACTTACATACAATGCAGTATCACTCATCAATGAAATCTATGTCATCAGGCCCGTAGCAGCATAATGAGTGGATTCAGGTACGATGATTCTAACTGAAATAAGTCACACAGAAAAAGAAACATCATAAGATATCACTAATACACGGAATGTAAACTTGGCTACACAGGAACTGCATTCCAAAACTGAACAGGGTCTCAAATTTAGAAAACAAACTTATGCTTGCTTAAGGGGAAAGGTGAGTTGGGGTGCTGCATAAAACCAGAGATTGAAATGAGCACAGATAAAGTTCCTTAAGCCAAATATGGAATAGACAAGAGCTACTCCTTGCTCAACGAAATGGACTCAACACCGCATATTAAACGCCTAAGAATGTACCTGACTAGTAAGTATCTTAAAACCTATGGATTGCTATGTCTCCGAAAGAGAATCAAGCATGTGTACAGGGGCATAAACGCAGCAGTGATAGGATTGGAGAGGTTCGGTGAGCAAATGAAGACCCTTTGAAGTCATATTGCATGGTACCCATTCCACGGGTTTCAACTACCCAGGTTTTAGGTATTCTTCCTTCAGCTAAAATATGCATGTGGAACCCAGAGTATGATCAACCATGTGATCGGGAGACGTGTTCAAATATGTCTCAGTTTTCCTCCCCTGGTACTCGGGTGCAACATTCCAGACGCTTTACTAACACTCTCCCCACTTGGAGAGTCAGTCCCTTTAACCTCCTGTTTGGCCCAGTTTGCAATTTCTGCGGAAGATGAACAGGAATAGCGAGAACCAATGAGAGACTAGCTGGAGGTGTCTGGACGGGCAAATTTAACTCTCATTTCCCACCAGGAAGAGGAAATAACCAAAGGCTCAGCGTGCCGTGCCGGAACCAGATTAGGGCCTGAAGCCATCCTGCAGTGTTGCGGCCAGGTCACAAGAAAGCGAGTTGAAGAAAGGAGCTCAGGGGCACTGTAATTCACAAACCTGCAGAGTTATAAATGACAGCTATCGTCCAAAAATAGACTGAAGTAAGGCTGCCAAGAGGACTTGAAAGCGGGGCAGAATTGCAGGAAACCGATTTCAGGAGGTAGACTGGAATTGCATTGAAAGCATAGGAAAAGAGGCAGAACGTCCACAATGATGCACTTGGCCAAAAAGGGCGTATGCGTTTTTTCCTGAATATATTCAGGAAAAAACGCATACGCCCTTTTTGGCCAACCAAGCAAGCTTGCAAAGGAAATCTGCACTACAATGAAGTCTCACTTCCCCCCGGTCAAAAGGGCCATCTGAAAAAAGTGTAAAATCCAGAAAGGCAGGACAGGCCATGGAGAACTGGGAGCCTTGTTATGCTGATGGGCGGGATGTAAATTGCCAACAACCACTCGGGAGAAGTGTATGGTGTTTCCTGAAACATCTAAAAAACAAAGCAACAGAACCTAGGGCACTTCCACTTATGGTCCTATAGCTTAGGGAAATTAAAATCAAAAAGACACAGCCACCCCAAAGTTTGGAACGGCTCTGTTTACAAGAACCTCATTTACAGTACAAGTTCAACATCGCAGAAAGTGAAAAATGGATAAAGAAGTTGTGGTATTTACTTACAAAGCAATATCACTCAGCAATGAAATCTGTGTCATCAGGCCCGTAGCAGCACAATGAGTGGATTCAGGTATGATGATTCTAACTGAAGTAAGTCACACAGAAAAAGAAACATCATAAGATATCAGTAATACACGGAATGGAAACTTGGCTACACAGGAACTGAATTACAGAACAGAACAGGGACTCAAATTTAGAAAACCAACTTATGCTTGCTTAAGGGGAAAGGTGAGTTGGGGTGCTGCATAAAACCAGAGATTGAAATGAGCACAGATAAAGTTCCTTAAGCCAAATATGGAATAGACAAGAGCTACTCCTTGCTCAACGAAATGGACTCAACACCGCATATTAAACGCCTAAGAATGTACCTGACTAGTAAGTATCTTAAAACCTATAGATTGCTATGTCTCTGAAAGAGAATCAAGCATGTGTACAGGGGCATAAACGCAGCAGTGATAGGATTGGAGAGGTTCGGTGAGCAAATGAAGACCCTTTGATGTCATATTGCATGGTACCCATTCCACGGGTTTCAACTACCCAGGTTTAAGGTATTCTTCCTTCAGCTAAAACATGCATGTGGAACCTAGAGTATGATCAACCATGTGATCGGGAGACGTGTTCAAATATGTCTCAGTTTTCATACCCTGGTACTCGGGTGCAACATTCCAGATGCTTTACTAACACTCTCCCGACTTGGAGAGTCAGTCCCTTTAACCTCCTGTTTGGCCCAGTTTGCAATTTCTGCGGAAGATGAACAGGAATAGCGAGAACCAATGAGAGACTAGCTGGAGGTGTCTGGACGGGCAAATTTAACTCTCATTTCCCACCAGGAAGAGGAAATAACCAAAGGCTCAGCGTGCCGTGCCGGAACCAGATTAGGGCCTGAAGCCATCCTGCGGTGTTGAGGCCAGCTCACAAGAAAGCGAGTTGAAGAAAGGAGCTCAGGGGCACTGTAATTCACAAACCTGCAGAGTTATAAATGACAGCTATCGTCCAAAAATAGACTGAAGTAAGGCTGCCAAGAGGACTTGAAAGCGGGGCAGAATTGCAGGAAACCGATTTCAGGAGGTAGACTGGAATTGCATTGAAAGCATAGGAAAAGAGGCAGAACGTCCACAATGATGCACTTGGCCAAAAAGGGCGTATGCGTTTTTTCCTGAATATATTCAGGAAAAAACGCATACGCCCTTTTTGGCCAACCAAGCAAGCTTGCAAAGGAAATCTGCACTACAATGAAGTCTCACTTCCCCCCGGTCAAAAGGGCCATCTGAAAAACGTGTAAAATCCAGAAAGGCAGGACAGGCCATGGAGAACTGGGAGCCTTGTTATGCTGATGGGCGGGATGTAAATTGCCAACAGACACTCGGGAGAAGTGTATGGTGTTTCCTGAAACATCTAAAAAACAAAGCAACAGAGCCTAGGGCACTGCCACTTATGGTCCTATAGCTTAGGGAAATTAAAATCAAAAAGACACAGCCACCCCAAAGTTTGGGACGCCTCTGTTTACAAGAACCTCGTTTACAGTACAAGCTCAACATCGCAGAAAGTGAAAAATGGATAAAGAAGTTGTGGTATTTACTTACAAAGCAATATCACTCAGCAATGAATTCTATGTCATCAGGCCCTTAGCATCACAATGAGTGGATTCAGGTATGATGATTCTAACTGAAATAAGTCACACAGAAAAAGAAACATCATAAGATATCAGTAATACACGGAATGTAAACTTGGCTACACAGGAACTGAATTACAGAACAGAACAGGGTCTCAAATTTAGAAAACCAACTTATGCTTGCTTAAGGGGAAAGGTGAGTTGGGGTGCTGCATAAAACCAGAGATTGAAATGAGCACAGAAAGTTCCTTAAGTCAAATATGGAATAGACAAGAGCTACTCCTTGCTCAACGAAATGGACTCAACATCGCATATTAAACGCCTAAGAATGTACCTGACTAGTAAGTATCTTAAAACCTACGGATTGCTATGTCTCCGAAAGAGAATCAAGCATGTGTACAGGGGCATAAACGCAGCAGTGATAGGATTGGAGAGGTTCGGTGAGCAAATGAAGACCCTTTGAAGTCATATTGCATGGTATCCATTACACGGGTCTTAACTCTCCAGGTTTAAGGTATTCTTCCTTCAGCTAAAACATGCATGTGGAACCCAAGTATGATCAACCATGTGAACGGGAGACGTGTTCAAATATGTCTCAGTTTTCCTCCCCTGGTACTCGGGTGCAACATTCCAGACGCTTTACTAACACTCTCCCCACTTGGAGAGTCAGCGCCTTTAATCTCCTGTTTGGCCCAGTTTGCAATTTCTGCGGAAGATGAACAGGAATAGCGAGAACCAATGAGAGACTAGCTGGAGGTGTCTGGACGGGCAAATTTAACTCTCATTTCCCACCAGGAAGAGGAAATAACCAAAGGCTCAGCATGCCGGGCCGGAACCAGATTAGGGCCTGAAGCCATCCTGCGGTGTTGCGGCCAGGTCACAAGAAAGCAAGTTGAAGAAAGGAGCTCAGGGGCACTGTAATTCACAAACCTGCAGAGTTATAAATGACAGCTATCATCCAAAAATAGACTGAAGTAAGGCTGCCAAGAGGACTTGAAAGCGGGGCAGAATTGCAGGAAACCGATTTCAGGAGGTAGACTGGAATTGCATTGAAAGCATAGGAAAAGAGGCAGAACGTCCACAATGATGCACTTGGCCAAAAAGGGCATATGCGTTTTTTCCTGAATATATTCAGGAAAAAACGCATACGCCCTTTTTGGCCAACCAAGCAAGCTTGCAAAGGAAATCTGCACTACAATGAAGTCTCACTTCCCCCCGGTCAAAAGGGCCATCTGAAAAAAGTGTAAAATCCAGAAAGGCAAAAGGCCATTGAGAACTGGGAGCCTTGTTATGCTGATGGGCGGGATGTAAATTGCCAACAGACACTTGGGAGAAGTGTATGGTGTTTCCTGAAACATCTAAAAAACAAAGCAACAGAGCCTAGGGCACTTCCACTTATGGTCCTATAGCTTAGGGAAATTAAAATCAAAAAGACACAGCCACCCCAAAGTTTGGAACGGCTCTGTTTACAAGAACCTTGTTTACTGTACAAGTTCAACATCGCAGAAAGTGAAAAATGGATAAAGAAGTTGTGGTATTCACTTACAAAGCAATATCACTCAGCAATGAAATCTGCGTCATCAGGCCCTTAGCAGCACAATGAGTGGATTCAGGTATGATGATTCTAACTGAAATAAGTCACACAGAAAAAGAAACATCATAAGATATCTCTAATACATGGAATGTAAACTTGGCTACACAGGAACTGAATTACAGTACAGAACAGGGTCTCAAATTTAGAAAAACAACTTATGCTTGCTTAAGGGTAAAGGTGAGTTGGGGTGCTGCATAAAACCAGAGATTGAAATGAGCACAGATAAAGTTCCTTAAGCCAAATATGGAATAGACAAGAGCTACTCCTTGCTCAACGAAATGGACTCAACACCGCATATTAAACGCCTAAGAATGTACCTGACTTGTAAGTATCTTAAAACCTATGGATTGCTATGTCTCCGAAAGAGAATCAAGCATGTGTACAGGGGCATAAACGCAGCAGTGATAGGATTGGAGAGGTTCGGTGAGCAAATGAAGACCCTTTGAAGTCATATTGCATGGTACCCATTCCACGGGTTTCAACTACCCAGGTTTAAGTTATTCTTCCTTCAGCTAAAACATGCATGTGGAACCTAGAGTATGATCAACCATGTGATCGGGAGACGTGTTCAAATATGTCTCAGTTTTCCTCCCCTGGTACTCGGGTGCAACATTCCAGACGATTTACTAACAGTCTCCCCACTTGGAGAGTCAGCGCCTTTAACCTCCTGTTTGGCCCAGTTTGCAATTTCTGCGGAAGATGAACAGGAATAGCGAGAACCAATGAGAGACTAGCTGGAGGTGTCTGGACGGGCAAATTTAACTCTCATTTCCCACCAGGAAAAGGAAATAACCAAAGGCTCAGCGTGCCGTACCGGAACCAGATTAGGGCCTGAAGCCATCCTGCGGTGTTGCGGCCAGCTCAAAAGAAAGCGAGTTGAAGAAAGGAGCTCAGGGGCACTGTAATTCACAAACCTGCAGAGTTATAAATGACAGCTATCGTCCAAAAATAGACTGAAGTAAGGCTGCCAAGAGGACTTGAAAGCGGGGCAGAATTGCAGGAAACCGATTTCAGGAGGTAGACTGGAATTGCATTGAAAGCATAGGAAAAGAGGCAGAACGTCCACAATGATGCACTTGGCCAAAAAGGGCGTATGCGTTTTTTCCTGAATATATTCAGAAAAAAACGCATACGCCCTTTTTGGCCAACCAAGCAAGCTTGCAAAGGAAATCTGCACTACAATGAAGTCTCACTTCCCCCCGGTCAAAAGGGCCATCTGAAAAACGTGTAAAATCCAGAAAGGCAGGACAGGCCATGGAGAACTGGGAGCCTTGTTATGCTGATGGGCGGGATGTAAATTGCCAACAGACACTCGGGAGAAGTGTATGGTGTTTCCTGAAACATCTAAAAAACAAAGCAACAGAACCTAGGGCACTTCCACTTATGGTCCTACAGCTTAGGGAAATTAAAATCAAAAAGACACAGCCACCCCAAAGTTTGGGACGCCTCTGTTTACAAGAACCTCGTTTACAGTACAAGTTCAACATCGCAGAAAGTGAAAAATGGATAAAGAAGTTGTGGTATTTACTTACAAAGCAATATCACTCAGCAATGAAATCTGTGTCATCAGGCCCTTAGCAGCACAATGAGTGGATTCAGGTATGATGATTCTAACTGAAGTAAGTCACACAGAAAAAGAAACATCATAAGATATCAGTAATACACGGAATGTAAACTTGGATACACAGGAACTGAATTACAGAACAGAACAGGGTCTCAAATTTAGAAAACCAACTTATGCTTGCTTAAGGGTAAAGGTGAGTTGGGGTGCTGCATAAAACCAGAGATTGAAATGAGTACAGATAAAGTTCCTTAAGTCAAATATGGAATAGACAAGAGCTACTCCTTGCTCAACGAAATGGACTCAACATCGCATATTAAACGCCTAAGAATGTACCTGACTAGTAAGTATCTTAAAACCTATGGATTGCTATGTCTCCGAAAGAGAATCAAGCATGTGTACAGGGGCATAAACGCAGCAGTGATAGGATTGGAGAGGTGCGGTGAGCAAATGAAGACCCTTTGAAGTCATATTGCATGGTACCCATTCCACGGGTCTCAACTCTCCAGGTTTAAGGTATTCTTCCTTCAGCTAAAACATGCATGTGGAACCCAGAGTATGATCAACCATGTGAACGGGAGACGTGTTCAAATATGTCTCAGTTTTCCTCCCCTGGTACTCGGGTGCAACATTCCAGACGCTTTACTAACACTCTCCCGACTTGGAGAGTCAGTCCCTTTAACCTCCTGTTTGGCCCAGTTTGCAATTTCTGCGGAAGATGAACAGGAATAGCGAGAACCAATGAGAGACTAGCTGGAGGTGTCTGAACGGGCAAATTTAACTCTCATTTCCCACCAGGAAGAGGAATTAACCAAAGGCTCAGCATGCCGGGCCGTAACCAGATTAGGGCCTGAAGCCATCCTGCGGTGTTACGGCCAGGTCACAAGAAAGCGAGTTGAAGAAAGGAGCTCAGGGGCACTGTAATTCACAAACCTGCAGAGTTATAAATGACAGCTATCGTCCAAAAATAGACTGAAGTAAGGCTGCCAAGAGGACTTGAAAGCGGGGCAGAATTGCAGGAAACCGATTTCAGGAGGTAGACTGGAATTGCATTGAAAGCATAGGAAAAGAGGCAGAACGTCCACAATGATGCACTTGGCCAAAAAGGGCGTATGCGTTTTTTCCTGAATATATTCAGGAAAAAACGCATACGCCCTTTTTGGCCAACCAAGCAAGCTTGCAAAGGAAATCTGCACTACAATGAAGTCTCACTTCCCCCCGGTCAAAAGGGCCATCTGAAAAAAGTGTAAAATCCAGAAAGGCAGGACAGGCCATGGAGAACTGGGAGCCTTGTTATGCTGATGGGCGGGATGTAAATTGCCAACAGACACTAGGGAGAAGTGTATGGTGTTTCCTGAAACATCTAAAAAACAAAGCAACAGAGCCTAGGGCACTTCCACTTATGGTCCTATAGCTTAGGGAAATTAAAATCAAAAAGACACAGCCACCCCAAAGTTTGGAACGGCTCTGTTTACAAGAACCTCGTTTACAGTACAAGTTCAACATCGCAGAAAGTGAAAAATGGATAAAGAAGTTGTGGTATTTACTTACAAAGCAATATCACTCAGCAATGAAATCTGTGTCATCAGGCCCTTAGCAGCACAATGAGTGGATTCAGGTATGATGATTCTAACTGAAGTAAGTCACACAGAAAAAGAAACATCATAAGATATCAGTAATACACGGAATGTAAACTTGGCTACACAGGAACTGAATTACAGAACAGAACAGGGTCTCAAATTTAGAAAACCAACTTATGCTTGCTTAAGGGTAAAGGTGAGTTGGGGTGCTGCATAAAACCAGAGATTGAAATGAGCACAGATAAAGTTCCTTAAGTCAAATATGGAATAGACAAGAGCTACTCCTTGCTCAACGAAATGGACTCAACACCCCATATTAAACGCCTAAGAATGTACCTGACTAGTAAGTATCTTAAAACCTATGGATTGCTATGTCTCCGAAAGAGAATCAAGCATGTGTACAGGGGCATAAACGCAGCAGTGATAGGATTTGAGAGGTTTGGTGAGCAAATGAAGACCATTTGAAGTCATATTGCATGGTACCCATTCCACGGGTTTCAACTACCCAGGTTTTAGGTATTCTTCCTTCAGCTAAAACATGCATGTGGATCCTAGAGTATGATCAACCATGTGATCGGGAGACGTGTTCAAATATGTCTCAGTTTTCCTCCCCTGGTACTCGGGTGCAACATTCCAGATGCTTTACTAACACTCTCCCCACTTGGAGAGTCAGCGCCTTTAACCTCCTGTTTGGCCCAGTTTGCAATTTCTGCGGAAGATGAACAGGAATAGCGAGAACCAATGAGAGGCTAGCTGGAGGTGTCTGGACGGGCAAATTTAACTCTCATTTCCCACCAGGAAGAGGAATTAACCAAAGGCTCAGCATGCCGGGCCGGAACCAGATTAGGGCCTGAAGCCATCCTGCGGTGTTGCGGCCAGGTCACATGAAAGCGAGTTGAAGAAAGGAGTTCAGGGGCACTGTAATTCACAAACCTGCAGAGTTATAAATGACAGCTATCGTCCAAAAATAGACTGAAGTAAGGCTGCCAAGAGGACTTGAAAGCGGGGCAGAATTGCAGGAAACCGATTTCAGGAGGTAGACTGGAATTGCATTGAAAGCATAGGAAAAGAGGCAGAACGTCCACAATGATGCACTTGGCCAAAAAGGGCGTATGCGTTTTTTCCTGAATATATTCAGGAAAAAACGCATACGCCCTTTTTGGCCAACCAAGCAAGCTTGCAAAGGAAATCTGCACTACAATGAAGTCTCACTTCCCCCCGGTCAAAAGGGCCATCTGAAAAAAGTGTAAAATCCAGAAAGGCAGGACAGGCCATGGAAAACTGGGAGCCTTGTTATGCTGATGGGCGGGATGTAAATTGCCAACAACCACTCGGGAGAAGTGTATGGTGTTTCCTGAAACATCTAAAAAACAAAGCAACAGAACCTAGGGCACTTCCACTTATGGTCCTACAGCTTAGGGAAATTAAAATCAAAAAGACACAGCCACCCCAAAGTTTGGGACGCCTCTGTTTACAAGAACCTCGTTTACAGTACAAGTTCAACATCGCAGAAAGTGAAAAATGGATAAAGAAGTTGTGGTATTTACTTACAAAGCAATATCACTCAGCAATGAAATCTGTGTCATCAGGCCCTTAGCAGCACAATGAGTGGATTCAGGTATGATGATTCTAACTGAAGTAAGTCACACAGAAAAAGAAACATCATAAGATATCAGTAATACACGGAATGTAAACTAGGCTACACAGGAACTGAATTACAGAACAGAACAGGGTCTCAAATTTAGAAAACCAACTTATCCTTGCTTAAGGGTAAAGGTGAGTTGGGGTGCTGCATAAAACCAGAGATTGAAATGAGTACAGATAAAGTTCCTTAAGTCAAATATGGAATAGACAAGAGCTACTCCTTGCTCAACGAAATGGACTCAACATCGCATATTAAACGCCTAAGAATGTACCTGACTAGTAAGTATCTTAAAACCTATGGATTGCTATGTCTCCGAAAGAGAATCAAGCATGTGTACAGGGGCATAAACTCAGCAGTGATAGGATTGGAGAGGTTCGGTGAGCAAATGAAGACCCTTTGAAGTCATATTGCATGGTACCCATTACACGGGTCTTAACTCTCCAGGTTTAAGGTATTCTTCCTTCAGCTAAAACATGCATGTGGAACCCAAGTATGATCAACCATGTGAACGGGAGACGTGTTCAAATATGTCTCAGTTTTCCTCCCCTGGTACTCGGGTGCAACATTCCAGACGCTTTACTAACACTCTCCCGACTTGGAGAATCAGCGCCTTTAAACTCCTGTTTGGCCCAGTTTGCAATTTCTGCGGAAGATGAACAGGAATAGCGAGAACCGATGAGAGACTAGCTGGAGGTGTCTGGACGGGCAAATTTAACTCTCATTTCCCACCAGGAAGAGGAAATAACCAAAGGCTCAGCGTGCCGTGCCGGAACCAGATTAGGGCCTGAAGACATCCTGCGGTGTTGCGGCCAGGTCACAAGAAAGCGAGTTGAAGAAAGGAGCTCAGGGGCACTGTAATTCACAAACCTGCAGAGTTATAAATGACAGCTATCGTCCAAAAATAGACTGAAGTAAGGCTGCCAAGAGGACTTGAAAGCGGGGCAGAATTGCAGGAAACCGATTTCAGGAGGTAGACTGGAATTGCATTGAAAGCATAGGAAAAGAGGCAGAACGTCCACAATGATGCACTTGGCCAAAAAGGGCGTATGCGTTTTTTCCTGAATATATTCAGGAAAAAACGCATACGCCCTTTTTGGCCAACCAAGCAAGCTTGCAAAGGAAATCTGCACTACAATGAAGTCTCACTTCCCCCCGGTCAAAAGGGCCATCTGAAAAAAGTGTAAAATCCAGAAAGGCAGGACAGGCCATGGAGAGCTGGGAGCCTTGTTATGCTGATGGGCGGGATGTAAATTGCCAACAACCACTCGGGAGAAGTGTATGGTGTTTCCTGAAACATCTAAAAAACAAAGCAACAGAACCTAGGGCACTTCCTCTTATGGTCCTATAGCTTAGGGAAATTAAAATCAAAAAGACACAGCCACCCCAAAGTTTGGAACGGCTCTGTTTACAAGAACCTCGTTTACAGTACAAGTTCAACATCGCAGAAAGTGAAAAATGGATAAAGAAGTTGTGGTATTTACTTACAAAGCAATATCACTCAGCAATGAAATCTGTGTCATCAGGCCCTTAGCAGCACAATGAGTGGATTCAGGTATGATGATTCTAACTGAAGTAAGTCACACAGAAAAAGAAACATCATAAGATATCAGTAATACACGGAATGTAAACTTGGCTACACAGGAACTGAATTACAGAACAGAACAGGGTCTCAAATTTAGAAAACCAACTTATGCTTGCTTAAGCATAAAGGTGAGTTGGGGTGCTGCATAAAACCAGAGATTGAAATGAGCACAGATAAAGTTCCTTAAGTCAAATATGGAATAGACAAGAGCTACTCCTTGCTCAACGATATGGACTCAACATCACATATTAAACGCCTAAGAATGTACCTGACTAGTAAGTATCTTAAAACCTATGGATTGCTATGTCTCCGAAAGAGAATCAAGCATGTGTACAGGGGCATAAACGCAGCAGTGATAGGATTGGAGAGGTGCGGTGAGCAAATGAAGACCCTTTGAAGTCATATTGCATGGTACCCATTCCACGGGTCTCAACTCTCCAGGTTTAAGGTATTCTTCCTTCAGCTAAAACATGCATGTGGAACCCAGAGTATGATCAACCATGTGAACGGGAGACGTGTTCAAATATGTCTCAGTTTTCCTCCCCTGGTACTCGGGTGCAACATTCCAGACGCTTTACTAACACTCTCCCGACTTGGAGAGTCAGTCCCTTTAACCTCCTGTTTGGCCCAGGTTGCAATTTCTGCGGAAAATGAACAGGAATACCGAGAACCAATGAGAGGCTAGCTGGAGGTGTCTGGACGGGCAAATTTAACTCTCATTTCCCACCAGGAAGAGGGAATAACCAAAGGCTCAGCGTGCCGTACCGGAACCAGATTAGGGCCTGAAGCCATCCTGCGGTGTTGCGGCCAGCTCAAAAGAAAGCGAGTTGAAGAAAGGAGCTCAGGGGCACTGTAATTCACAAACCTGCAGAGTTATAAATGACAGCTATCGTCCAAAAATAGACTGAAGTAAGGCTGCCAAGAGGACTTGAAAGAGGGGCAGAATTGCAGGAAACCGATTTCAGGAGGTAGACTGGAATTGCATTGAAAGCATAGGAAAAGCGGCAGAACGTCCACAATGATGCACTTGGCCAAAAAGGGCGTATGCGTTTTTTCCTGAATATATTCAGGAAAAAACGCATACGCCCTTTTTGGCCAACCAAGCAAGCTTGCAAAGGAAATCTGCACTACAATGAAGTCTCACTTCCCCCCGGTCAAAAGGGCCATCTGAAAAAAGTGTAAAATCCAGAAAGGCAGGACAGGCCATGGAGAACTGGGAGCCTTGTTATGCTGATGGGCGGGATGTAAATTGCCAACAACCACTCGGGAGAAGTGTATGGTGTTTCCTGAAACATCTAAAAAACAAAGCAACAGAGCCTAGGGCACTGCCACTTATGGTCCTACAGCTTAGGGAAATTAAAATCAAAAAGACACAGCCACCCCAAAGTTTGGGACGCCTCTGTTTACAAGAACATCGTTTACAGTACAAGTTCAACATCGCAGAAAGTGAAAAATCGATAAAGAAGTTGTGGTATTTACTTACAAAGCAATATCACTCAGCAATGAAATCTGTGTCATCAGGCCCTTAGCAGCACAATGAGTGGATTCAGGTATGATGATTCTAACTGAAGTAAGTCACACAGAAAAAGAAACATCATAAGATATCAGTAATACACGGAATGTAAACTTGGCTACACAGGAACTGAATTACAGAACAGAACAGGGTCTCAAATTTAGAAAACCAACTTATGCTTGCTTAAGCGTAAAGGTGAGTTGGGGTGCTGCATAAAACCAGAGATTGAAATGAGTACAGATAAAGTTCCTTAAGTCAAATATGGAATAGACAAGAGCTACTCCTTGCTCAACGAAATGGACTCAACATCGCATATTAAACGCCTAAGAATGTACCTGACTAGTAAGTATCTTAAAACCTATGGATTGCTATGTCTCCGAAAGAGAATCAAGCATGTGTACAGGGGCATAAACGCAGCAGTGATAGGATTGGAGAGGTGCGGTGAGCAAATGAAGACCCTTTGAAGTCATATTGCATGGTACCCATTCCACGGGTCTCAACTCTCCAGGTTTAAGGTATTCTTCCTTCAGCTAAAACATGCATGTGGAACCCAAGTATGATCAACCATGTGAACGGGAGACGTGTTCAAATATGTCTCAGTTTTCCTCCCCTGGTACTCGGGTGCAACATTCCAGACGCTTTACTAACACTCTCCCGACTTGGAGAGTCAGTCCCTTTAACCTCCTGTTTGGCCCAGTTTGCAATTTCTGCGGAAGATGAACAGGAATAGCGAGAACCAATGAGAGACTAGCTGGAGGTGTCTGAACGGGCAAATTTAACTCTCATTTCCCACCAGGAAGAGGAATTAACCAAAGGTTCAGCATGCCGGGCCGTAACCAGATTAGGGCCTGAAGCCATCCTGCGGTGTTACGGCCAGGTCACAAGAAAGCGAGTTGAAGAAAGGAGCTCAGGGGCACTGTAATTCACAAACCTGCAGAGTTATAAATGACAGCTATCGTCCAAAAATAGACTGAAGTAAGGCTGCCAAGAGGACTTGAAAGCGGGGCAGAATTGCAGGAAACCGATTTCAGGAGGTAGACTGGAATTGCATTGAAAGCATAGGAAAAGAGGCAGAACGTCCACAATGATGCACTTGGCCAAAAAGGGCGTATGCGTTTTTTCCTGAATATATTCAGGAAAAAACGCATACGCCCTTTTTGGCCAACCAAGCAAGCTTGCAAAGGAAATCTGCACTACAATGAAGTCTCACTTCCCCCCGGTCAAAAGGGCCATCTGAAAAAAGTGTAAAATCCAGAAAGGCAACAGGCCATTGAGAACTGGGAGCCTTGTTATGCTGATGGGCGGGATGTAAATTGCCAACAGACACTAGGGAGAAGTGTATGGTGTTTCCTGAAACATCTAAAAAACAAAGCAACAGAGCCTAGGGCACTTCCACTTATGGTCTTATAGCTTAGGGAAATTAAAATCAAAAAGACACAGCCACCCCAAAGTTTGGAATGGCTCTGTTTACAAGAACCTCGTTTCAGTACAAGTTCAACATCGCAGAAAGTGAAAAATGGATAAAGAACTTGTGGTATTTACTTACAATGCAGTATCACTCAGCAATGAAATCTGTGTCATCAGGCCCTTAGCAGCACAATGAGTGGATTCAGGTATGATGATTCTAACTGAAGTAAGTCACACAGAAAAAGAAACATCATAAGATATCAGTAATACACGGAATGTAAACTTGGCTACACAGGAACTGAATTACAGAACAGAACAGGGTCTCAAATTTAGAAAACCAACTTATGCTTGCTTAAGCGTAAAGGTGAGTTGGGGTGCTGCATAAAACCAGAGATTGAAATGAGTACAGATAAAGTTCCTTAAGTCAAATATGGAATAGACAAGAGCTACTCCTTGCTCAACGAAATGGACTCAACATCGCATATTAAACGCCTAAGAATGTACCTGACTAGTAAGTATCTTAAAACCTATGGATTGCTATGTCTCCGAAAGAGAATCAAGCATGTGTACAGGGGCATAAACGCAGCAGTGATAGGATTGGAGAGGTGCGGTGAGCAAATGAAGACCCTTTGAAGTCATATTGCATGGTACCCATTCCACGGGTCTCAACTCTCCAGGTTTAAGGTATTCTTCCTTCAGCTAAAACATGCATGTGGAACCCAGAGTATGATCAACCATGTGAACGGGAGACGTGTTCAAATATGTCTCAGTTTTCCTCCCCTGGTACTCGGGTGCAACATTCCAGACGCTTTACTAACACTCTACCGACTTGGAGAGTCAGTCCCTTTAACCTCCTGTTTGGCCCAGTTTGCAATTTCTGCGGAAGATGAACAGGAATACCGAGAACCAATGAGAGACTAGCTGGAGGTGTCTGAACGGGCAAATTTAACTCTCATTTCCCACCAGGAAGAGGAATTAACCAAAGGCTCAGCATGCCGGGCCGTAACCAGATTAGGGCCTGAAGCCATCCTGCGGTGTTACGGCCAGGTCACAAGAAAGCGAGTTGAAGAAAGGAGCTCAGGGGCACTGTAATTCACAAACCTGCAGAGTTATAAATGACAGCTATCGTCCAAAAATAGACTGAAGTAAGGCTGCCAAGAGGACTTGAAAGCGGGGCAGAATTGCAGGAAACCGATTTCAGGAGGTAGACTGGAATTGCATTGAAAGCATAGGAAAAGAGGCAGAACGTCCACAATGATGCACTTGGCCAAAAAGGGCGTATGCGTTTTTTCCTGAATATATTCAGGAAAAAACGCATACGCCCTTTTTGGCCAACCAAGCAAGCTTGCAAAGGAAATCTGCACTACAATGAAGTCTCACTTCCCCCCGGTCAAAAGGGCCATCTGAAAAAAGTGTAAAATCCAGAAAGGCAACAGGCCATTGAGAACTGGGAGCCTTGTTATGCTGATGGGCGGGATGTAAATTGCCAACAGACACTAGGGAGAAGTGTATGGTGTTTCCTGAAACATCTAAAAAACAAAGCAACAGAGCCTAGGGCACTTCCACTTATGGTCCTACAGCTTAGGGAAATTAAAATCAAAAAGACACAGCCACCCCAAAGTTTGGAATGGCTCTGTTTACAAGAACCTCGTTTACAGTACAAGTTCAACATCGCAGAAAGTGAAAAATGGATAAAGAACTTGTGGTACTTAAGTACAATGCAGTATCACTCAGCAATGAAATCTATGTCATCAGGCCCGTAGCAGCATAATGAGTAGATTCAGGTACGATGATTCTAACTGAAATAAGTCACACAGAAAAAGAAACATCATAAGATATCACTAATACACGGAATGTAAACTTGGCTACACAGGAACTGAATTCCAAAACAGAAAAGGTTCTCAAATTTAGAAAACCAACTTATGCTTGCTTAAGGGGAAAGGTGAGTTGGGTTGCTGCATAAAACCAGAGATTGAAATGAGCACAGATAAAGTTCCTTAAGCCAAATATGGAATAGACAAGAACTACTCCTTGCTCAATGAAATGGACTCAACACCGCATATTAAACGCCTAAGAATGTACCTGACTAGTAAGTATCTTAAAACCTATGGATTGCTATGTCTCCGAAAGAGAATCAAGCATGTGTACAGGGGCATAAACGCAGCAGTGATAGGATTGGAGAGGTTCGGTGAGCAAATGAAGACCCTTTGAAGTCATATTGCATGGTACCCATTTCACGGGTTTCAACTACCCAGGTTTTAGGTATTCTTCCTTTAGCTAAAACATGCATGTGAACCCAAGTATGATCAACCATGTGAACGGGAGACGTGTTCAAATATGTCTCAGTTTTCCTCCCCTGGTACTCGGGTGCAACATTCCAGACGCTTTACTAACACTCTCCCCACTTGGAGAGTCAGCGCCTTTAACCTCCTGTTTGGCCCAGTTTGCAATTTCTGCGGAAGATGAACAGGAATAGCGAGAACCAATGAGAGGCTAGCTGGAGGTGTCTAGACGGGCAAATTTAACTCTCATTTCCCACCAGGAAGAGGGAATAACCAAAGGCTCAGCGTGCCGTACCGGAACCAGATTAGGGCCTGAAGCCATCCTGCGGTGTTGCGGCCAGCTCAAAAGAAAGCGAGTTGAAGAAAGGAGCTCAGGGGCACTGTAATTCACAAACCTGCAGAGTTATAAATGACAGCTATCGTCCAAAAATAGACTGAAGTAAGGCTGCCAAGAGGACTTGAAAGAGGGGCAGAATTGCAGGAAACCGATTTCAGGAGGTAGACTGGAATTGCATTGAAAGCATAGGAAAAGCGGCAGAACGTCCACAATGATGCACTTGGCCAAAAAGGGCGTATGCGTTTTTTCCTGAATATATTCAGGAAAAAACGCATACGCCCTTTTTGGCCAACCAAGCAAGCTTGCAAAGGAAATCTGCACTACAATGAAGTCTCACTTCCCCCCGGGCAAAAGGGCCATCTGAATAAACTGTAAAATCCAGAAAGGCAGGACAGGCCATGGAGAACTGGGAGCCTTGTTATGCTGATGGGCGGGATGTAAATTGCCAACAACCACTCGGGAGAAGTGTATGGTGTTTCCTGAAGCATCTAAAAATCAAAGCAACAGAGCCTATGGCACTGCCACTTATGGTCCTACAGCTTAGGGAAATTAAAATCAAAAAGACACAGCCACCCCAAAGTTTGGGACGCCTCTGTTTACAAGAACATCGTTTACAGTACAAGTTCAACATCGCAGAAAGTGAAAAATGGATAAAGAAGTTGTGGTATTTACTTACAAAGCAATATCACTCAGCAATGAAATCTGTGTCATCAGGCCCGTAGCAGCACAATGAGTGGATTCAGGTATGATGATTCTAACTGAAGTAAGTCACACAGAAAAAGAAACATCATAAGATATCAGTAATACACGGAATGTAAACTTGGCTACACAGGAACTGAATTACAGAACAGAACAGGGTCTCAAATTTAGAAAAACAACTTATGCTTGCTTAAGGGGAAAGGTGAGTTGGGGTGCTGCATAAAACCAGAGATTGAAATGAGCACAGATAAAGTTCCTTAAGTCAAATATGGAATAGACAAGAGCTACTCCTTGCTCAACGAAATGGACTCAACACCGCATATTAAACGCCTAAGAATGTACCTGACTAGTAAGTATCGTAAAACCTATGGATTGCTATGTCTCCAAAAGAGAATCAAGCATGTGTACAGGGGCATAAACGCAGCAGTGATAGGATTGGAGAGGTTCGGTGAGCAAATGAAGACCCTTTGAAGTCATATTGCATGGTACCCATTACACGGGTCTCAACTCTCCAGGTTTAAGGTATTCTTCCTTCAGCTAAAACATGCATGTGTAACCCAAGTATGATCAACCATGTGAACGGGAGACGTGTTCAAATATGTCTCAGTTTTCCTCCCCTGGTACTCGGGTGCAACATTCCAGACGCTTTACTAACACTCTCCCCACTTGGAGAGTCAGCGCCTTTAACCTCCTGTTTGGCCCAGTTTGCAATTTCTGCGGAAGATGAACAGGAATACCGAGAACCAATGAGAGGCCAGCTGGAGGTGTCTGGACGGGCAAATTTAACTCTCATTTCCCACCAGGAAGAGGGAATAACCAAAGGCTCAGCGTGCCGTACCGGAACCAGATTAGGGCCTGAAGCCATCCTGCGGTGTTGCGGCCAGCTCAAAAGAAAGCGAGTTGAAGAAAGGAGCTCAGGGGCACTGTAATTCACAAACCTGCAGAGTTATAAATGACAGCTATCGTCCAAAAATAGACTGAAGTAAGGCTGCCAAGAGGACTTGAAAGCGGGGCAGAATTGCAGGAAACCGATTTCAGGAGGTAGACTGGAATTGCATTGAAAGCATAAGAAAAGCGGCAGAACGTCCACAATGATGCACTTGGCCAAAAAGGGCGTATGCGTTTTTTCCTGAATATATTCAGGAAAAAACGCATACGCCCTTTTTGGCCAACCAAGCAAGCTTGCAAAGGAAATCTGCACTACAATGAAGTCTCACTTCCCCCCGGTCAAAAGGGCCATCTGAAAAAAGTGTAAAATCCAGAAAGGCAGGACAGGCCATGGAGAACTGGGAGCCTTGTTATGCTGATGGGCGGGATGTAAATTGCCAACAACCACTCGGGAGAAGTGTATGGTGTTTCCTGAAACATCTAAAAAACAAAGCAACAGAGCCTAGGGCACTTCCACTTATGGTCCTATAGCTTAGGGAAATTAAAATCAAAAAGACACCACCACCCCAAAGTTTGGAATGGCTCTGTTTACAAGAACCTCGTTTACAGTACAAGTTCAACATCGCAGAAAGTGAAAAATGGATAAAGAACTTGTGGTACTTAAGTACAATGCAGTATCACTCAGCAATGAAATCTATGTCATCAGGCCCGTAGCAGCATAATGAGTAGATTCAGGTACGATGATTCTAACTGAAATAAGTCACACAGAAAAAGAAACATCATAAGATATCAGTAATACACGGAATGTAAACTTGGCTACACAGGAACTGAATTCCAAAACAGAAAAGGTTCTCAAATTTAGAAAACCAACTTATGCTTGCTTAAGGGGAAAGGTGAGTTGGGTTGCTGCATAAAACCAGAGATTGAAATGAGCACAGATAAAGTTCCTTAAGCCAAATATGGAATAGACAAGAACTACTCCTTGCTCAATGAAATGGACTCAACACCGCATATTAAACGCCTAAGAATGTACCTGACTAGTAAGTATCTTAAAACCTATGGATTGCTATGTCTCCGAAAGAGAATCAAGCATGTGTACAGGCGCATAAACGCAGCAGTGATAGGATTGGAGAGGTTCGGTGAGCAAATGAAGACCCTTTGAAGTCATATTGCATGGTACCCATTTCACGGGTTTCAACTACCCAGGTTTTAGGTATTCTTCCTTCAGCTAAAACATGCATGTGAACCCAAGTATGATCAACAATGTGAACGGGAGACGTGTTCAAATATGTCTCAGTTTTCCTCCCCTGGTACTCGGGTGCAACATTCCAGACGCTTTACTAACACTCTCCCCACTTGGAGAGTCAGCGCCTTTAACCTCCTGTTTGGCCCAGTTTGCAATTTCTGCGGAAGATGAACAGGAATAGCGAGAACCAATGAGAGGCTAGCTGGAGGTGTCTGGACGGGCAAATTTAACTCTCATTTCCCACCAGGAAGAGGGAATAACCAAAGGCTCAGCGTGCCGTACCGGAACCAGATTAGGGCCTGAAGCCATCCTGCGGTGTTGCGGCCAGCTCAAAAGAAAGCGAGTTGAAGAAAGGAGCTCAGGGGCACTGTAATTCACAAACCTGCAGAGTTATAAATGACAGCTATCGTCCAAAAATAGACTGAAGTAAGGCTGCCAAGAGGACTTGAAAGAGGGGCAGAATTGCAGGAAACCGATTTCAGGAGGTAGACTGGAATTGCATTGAAAGCATAGGAAAAGCGGCAGAACGTCCACAATGATGCACTTGGCCAAAAAGGGCGTATGCGTTTTTTCCTGAATATATTCAGGAAAAAACGCATACGCCCTTTTTGGCCAACCAAGCAAGCTTGCAAAGGAAATCTGCACTACAATGAAGTCTCACTTCCCCCCGGTCAAAAGGGCCATCTGAAAAAAGTGTAAAATCCAGAAAGGCAGGACAGGCCATGGAGAACTGGGAGCCTTGTTATGCTGATGGGCGGGATGTAAATTGCCAACAACCACTCGGGAGAAGTGTATGGTGTTTCCTGAAACATCTAAAAAACAAAGCAACAGAGCCTAGGGCACTGCCACTTATGGTCCTACAGCTTAGGGAAATTAAAATCAAAAAGACACAGCCACCCCAAAGTTTGGGACGCCTCTGTTTACAAGAACATCGTTTACAGTACAAGTTCAACATCGCAGAAAGTGAAAAATGGATAAAGAAGTTGTGGTATTTACTTACAAAGCAATATCACTCAGCAATGAAATCTGTGTCATCAGGCCCTTAGCAGCACAATGAGTGGATTCAGGTATGATGATTCTAACTGAAGTAAGTCACACAGAAAAAGAAACATCATAAGATATCAGTAATACACGGAATGTAAACTTGGCTACACAGGAACTGAATTACAGAACAGAACAGGGTCTCAAATTTAGAAAACCAACTTATGCTTGCTTAAGCGTAAAGGTGAGTTGGGGTGCTGCATAAAACCAGAGATTGAAATGAGTACAGATAAAGTTCCTTAAGTCAAATATGGAATAGACAAGAGCTACTCCTTGCTCAACGAAATGGACTCAACATCGCATATTAAACGCCTAAGAATGTACCTGACTAGTAAGTATCTTAAAACCTATGGATTGCTATGTCTCCAAAAGAGAATCAAGCGTGTGTACAGGGGCATAAACGCAGCAGTGATAGGATTGGAGAGGTGCGGTGAGCAAATGAAGACCCTTTGAAGTCATATTGCATGGTACCCATTCCACGGGTCTCAACTCTCCAGGTTTAAGGTATTCTTCCTTCAGCTAAAACATGCATGTGGAACCCAGAGTATGATCAACCATGTGAACGGGAGACGTGTTCAAATATGTCTCAGTTTTCCTCCCCTGGTACTCGGGTGCAACATTCCAGACGCTTTACTAACACTCTCCCGACTTGGAGAGTCAGTCCCTTTAACCTCCTGTTTGGCCCAGTTTGCAATTTCTGCGGAAGATGAACAGGAATACCGAGAACCAATGAGAGACTAGCTGGAGGTGTCTGAACGGGCAAATTTAACTCTCATTTCCCACCAGGAAGAGGAATTAACCAAAGGCTCAGCATGCCGGGCCGGAACCAGATTAGGGCCTGAAGCCAACCTGCGGTGTTACGGCCAGGTCACAAGAAAGCGAGTTGAAGAAAGGAGCTCAGGGGCACTGTAATTCACAAACCTGCAGAGTTATAAATGACAGCTATCGTCCAAAAATAGACTGAAGTAAGGCTGCCAAGAGGACTTGAAAGCGGGGCAGAATTGCAGGAAACCGATTTCAGGAGGTAGACTGGAATTGCATTGAAAGCATAAGAAAAGCGGCAGAACGTCCACAATGATGCACTTGGCCAAAAAGGGCGTATGCGTTTTTTCCTGAATATATTCAGGAAAAAACGCATACGCCCTTTTTGGCCAACCAAGCAAGCTTGCAAAGGAAATCTGCACTACAATGAAGTCTCACTTCCCCCCGGTCAAAAGGGCCATCTGAAAAAAGTGTAAAATCCAGAAAGGCAACAGGCCATGGAGAACTGGGAGCCTTGTTATGCTGATGGGCGGGATGTAAATTGCCAACAGACACTAGGGAGAAGTGTATGGTGTTTCCTGAAACATCTAAAAAACAAAGCAACAGAGCCTAGGGCACTTCCACTTATGGTCCTAAAGCTTAGGGAAATTAAAATCAAAAAGACACAGCCACCCCAAAGTTTGGAATGGCTCTGTTTACAAGAACCTCGTTTACAGTACAAGTTCAACATCGCAGAAAGTGAAAAATGGATAAAGAACTTGTGGTACTTAAGTACAATGCAGTATCACTCAGCAATGAAATCTATGTCATCAGGCCCGTAGCAGCATAATGAGTAGATTCAGGTACGATGATTCTAACTGAAATAAGTCACACAGAAAAAGAAACATCATAAGATATCACTAATACACGGAATGTAAACTTGGCTACACAGGAACTGAATTCCAAAACAGAAAAGGTTCTCAAATTTAGAAAACCAACTTATGCTTGCTTAAGGGGAAAGGTGAGTTGGGTTGCTGCATAAAACCAGAGATTGAAATGAGCACAGATAAAGTTCCTTAAGCCAAATATGGAATAGACAAGAACTACTCCTTGCTCAATGAAATGGACTCAACACCGCATATTAAACGCCTAAGAATGTACCTGACTAGTAAGTATCTTAAAACCTATGGATTGCTATGTCTCCAAAAGAGAATCAAGCATGTGTACAGGGGCATAAACGCAGCAGTGATAGGATTGGAGAGGTTCGGTGAGCAAATGAAGACCCTTTGAAGTCATATTGCATGGTACCCATTTCACGGGTTTCAACTACCCAGGTTTTAGGTATTCTTCCTTCAGCTAAAACATGCATGTGAACCCAAGTATGATCAACCATGTGAACGGGAGACGTGTTCAAATATGTCTCAGTTTTCCTCCCCTGGTACTCGGGTGCAACATTCCAGACGCTTTACTAACACTCTCCCCACTTGGAGAGTCAGCGCCTTTAACCTCCTGTTTGGCCCAGTTTGCAATTTCTGCGGAAGATGAACAGGAATAGCGAGAACCAATGAGAGGCTAGCTGGAGGTGTCTGGACGGGCAAATTTAACTCTCATTTCCCACCAGGAAGAGGAAATAACCAAAGGCTCAGCGTGCCGTACCGGAAACAGATTAGGGCCTGAAGCCATCCTGCGGTGTTGCGGCCAGCTCAAAAGAAAGCGAGTTGAAGAAAGGAGCTCAGGGGCACTGTAATTCACAAACCTGCAGAGTTATAAATGACAGCTATCGTCCAAAAATAGACTGAAGTAAGGCTGCCAAGAGGACTTGAAAGCGGGGCAGAATTGCAGGAAACCGATTTCAGGAGGTAGACTGGAATTGCATTGAAAGCATAGGAAAAGAGGCAGAACGTCCACAATGATGCACTTGGCCAAAAAGGGCGTATGCGTTTTTTCAGGAAAAAACGCATACGCCCTTTTTGGCCAACCAAGCAAGCTTGCAAAGGAAATCTGCACTACAATGAAGTCTCACTTCCCCCCGGTCAAAAGGGCCATCTGAAAAAAGTGTAAAATCCAGAAAGGCAGGACAGGCCATGGAGAACTGGGAGCCTTGTTATGCTGATGGGCGGGATGTAAATTGCCAACAACCACTCGGGAGAAGTGTATGGTGTTTCCTGAAACATCTAAAAAACAAAGCAACAGAACCTAGGGCACTTCCAGTTATGGTCCTATAGCTTAGGGAAATTAAAATCAAAAAGACACAGCCACCCCAAAGTTTGGAACGGCTCTGTTTACAAGAACCTCGTTTACAGTACAAGTTCAACATCGCAGAAAGTGAAAAATGGATAAAGAAGTTGTGGTATTTACTTACAAAGCAATATCACTCAGCAATGAAATCTGTGTCATCAGGCACTTAGCAGCACAATGAGTGGATTCAGATATGATGATTCTAACTGAAGTAAGTCACACAGAAAAAGAAACATCATAAGATATCAGTAATACACGGAATGTAAACTTGGCTACACAGGAACTGAATTACAGAACAGAACAGGGTCTCAAATTTAGAAAACCAACTTATGCTTGCTTAAGCGTAAAGGTGAGTTGGGGTGCTGCATAAAACCAGAGATTGAAATGAGTACAGATAAAGTTCCTTAAGTCAAATATGGAATAGACAAGAGCTACTCCTTGCTCAACGAAATGGACTCAACATCGCATATTAAACGCCTAAGAATGTACCTGACTAGTAAGTATCTTAAAACCTATGGATTGCTATGTCTCCAAAAGAGAATCAAGCGTGTGTACAGGGGCATAAACGCAGCAGTGATAGGATTGGAGAGGTGCGGTGAGCAAATGAAGACCCTTTGAAGTCATATTGCATGGTACCCATTCCACGGGTCTCAACTCTCCAGGTTTAAGGTATTCTTCCTTCAGCTAAAACATGCATGTGGAACCCAGAGTATGATCAACCATGTGAACGGGAGACGTGTTCAAATATGTCTCAGTTTTCCTCCCCTGGTACTCGGGTGCAACATTCCAGACGCTTTACTAACACTCTCCCGACTTGGAGAGTCAGTCCCTTTAACCTCCTGTTTGGCCCAGTTTGCAATTTCTGCGGAAGATGAACAGGAATACCGAGAACCAATGAGAGACTAGCTGGAGGTGTCTGAACGGGCAAATTTAACTCTCATTTCCCACCAGGAAGAGGAATTAACCAAAGGCTCAGCATGCCGGGCCGGAACCAGATTAGGGCCTGAAGCCAACCTGCGGTGTTACGGCCAGGTCACAAGAAAGCGAGTTGAAGAAAGGAGCTCAGGGGCACTGTAATTCACAAACCTGCAGAGTTATAAATGACAGCTATCGTCCAAAAATAGACTGAAGTAAGGCTGCCAAGAGGACTTGAAAGCGGGGCAGAATTGCAGGAAACCGATTTCAGGAGGTAGACTGGAATTGCATTGAAAGCATAAGAAAAGCGGCAGAACGTCCACAATGATGCACTTGGCCAAAAAGGGCGTATGCGTTTTTTCCTGAATATATTCAGGAAAAAACGCATACGCCCTTTTTGGCCAACCAAGCAAGCTTGCAAAGGAAATCTGCACTACAATGAAGTCTCACTTCCCCCCGGTCAAAAGGGCCATCTGAAAAAAGTGTAAAATCCAGAAAGGCAACAGGCCATGGAGAACTGGGAGCCTTGTTATGCTGATGGGCGGGATGTAAATTGCCAACAGACACTAGGGAGAAGTGTATGGTGTTTCCTGAAACATCTAAAAAACAAAGCAACAGAGCCTAGGGCACTTCCACTTATGGTCCTATAGCTTAGGGAAATTAAAATCAAAAAGACACAGCCACCCCAAAGTTTGGAATGGCTCTGTTTACAAGAACCTCGTTTACAGTACAAGTTCAACATCGCAGAAAGTGAAAAATGGATAAAGAACTTGTGGTACTTAAGTACAATGCAGTATCACTCAGCAATGAAATCTATGTCATCAGGCCCGTAGCAGCATAATGAGTAGATTCAGGTACGATGATTCTAACTGAAATAAGTCACACAGAAAAAGAAACATCATAAGATATCACTAATACACGGAATGTAAACTTGGCTACACAGGAACTGAATTCCAAAACAGAAAAGGTTCTCAAATTTAGAAAACCAACTTATGCTTGCTTAAGGGGAAAGGTGAGTTGGGTTGCTGCATAAAACCAGAGATTGAAATGAGCACAGATAAAGTTCCTTAAGCCAAATATGGAATAGACAAGAACTACTCCTTGCTCAATGAAATGGACTCAACACCGCATATTAAACGCCTAAGAATGTACCTGACTAGTAAGTATCTTAAAACCTATGGATTGCTATGTCTCCAAAAGAGAATCAAGCATGTGTACAGGGGCATAAACGCAGCAGTGATAGGATTGGAGAGGTTCGGTGAGCAAATGAAGACCCTTTGAAGTCATATTGCATGGTACCCATTTCACGGGTTTCAACTACCCAGGTTTTAGGTATTCTTCCTTCAGCTAAAACATGCATGTGAACCCAAGTATGATCAACCATGTGAACGGGAGACGTGTTCAAATATGTCTCAGTTTTCCTCCCCTGGTACTCGGGTGCAACATTCCAGACGCTTTACTAACACTCTCCCCACTTGGAGAGTCAGCGCCTTTAACCTCCTGTTTGGCCCAGTTTGCAATTTCTGCGGAAGATGAACAGGAATAGCGAGAACCAATGAGAGGCTAGCTGGAGGTGTCTGGACGGGCAAATTTAACTCTCATTTCCCACCAGGAAGAGGAAATAACCAAAGGCTCAGCGTGCCGTACCGGAAACAGATTAGGGCCTGAAGCCATCCTGCGGTGTTGCGGCCAGCTCAAAAGAAAGCGAGTTGAAGAAAGGAGCTCAGGGGCACTGTAATTCACAAACCTGCAGAGTTATAAATGACAGCTATCGTCCAAAAATAGACTGAAGTAAGGCTGCCAAGAGGACTTGAAAGCGGGGCAGAATTGCAGGAAACCGATTTCAGGAGGTAGACTGGAATTGCATTGAAAGCATAGGAAAAGAGGCAGAACGTCCACAATGATGCACTTGGCCAAAAAGGGCGTATGCGTTTTTTCAGGAAAAAACGCATACGCCCTTTTTGGCCAACCAAGCAAGCTTGCAAAGGAAATCTGCACTACAATGAAGTCTCACTTCCCCCCGGTCAAAAGGGCCATCTGAAAAAAGTGTAAAATCCAGAAAGGCAGGACAGGCCATGGAGAACTGGGAGCCTTGTTATGCTGATGGGCGGGATGTAAATTGCCAACAACCACTCGGGAGAAGTGTATGGTGTTTCCTGAAACATCTAAAAAACAAAGCAACAGAACCTAGGGCACTTCCAGTTATGGTCCTATAGCTTAGGGAAATTAAAATCAAAAAGACACAGCCACCCCAAAGTTTGGAACGGCTCTGTTTACAAGAACCTCGTTTACAGTACAAGTTCAACATCGCAGAAAGTGAAAAATGGATAAAGAAGTTGTGGTATTTACTTACAAAGCAATATCACTCAGCAATGAAATCTGTGTCATCAGGCACTTAGCAGCACAATGAGTGGATTCAGGTATGATGATTCTAACTGAAGTAAGTCACACAGAAAAAGAAACATCATAAGATATCAGTAATACACGGAATGTAAACTTGGCTACACAGGAACTGAATTACAGAACAGAACAGGGTCTCAAATTTAGAAAAACAACTTATGCTTGCTTAAGGGGAAAGGTGAGTTGGGGTGCTGCATAAAACCAGAGATTGAAATGAGCACAGATAAAGTTCCTTAAGTCAAATATGGAATAGACAAGAGCTACTCCTTGCTCAACGAAATGGACTCAACACCGCATATTAAACGCCTAAGAATGTACCTGACTAGTAAGTATCGTAAAACCTATGGATTGCTATGTCTCCAAAAGAGAATCAAACATGTGTACAGGGGCATAAACGCAGCAGTGATAGGATTGGAGAGGTTCGGTGAGCAAATGAAGACCCTTTGAAGTCATATTGCATGGTACCCATTCCACGGGTCTCAACTCTCCAGGTTTAAGGTATTCTTCCTTCAGCTAAAACATGCATGTGTAACCCAAGTATGATCAACCATGTGAACGGGAGACGTGTTCAAATATGTCTCAGTTTTCCTCCCCTGGTACTCGGGTGCAACATTCCAGATGCTTTACTAACACTCTCCCCACTTGGAGAGTCAGCGCCTTTAACCTCCTGTTTGGCCCAGTTTGCAATTTCTGCGGAAGATGAACAGGAATACCGAGAACCAATGAGAGGCCAGCTGGAGGTGTCTGGACGGGCAAATTTAACTCTCATTTCCCACCAGGAAGAGGGAATAACCAAAGGCTCAGCGTGCCGTACCGGAACCAGATTAGGGCCTGAAGCCATCCTGCGGTGTTGCGGCCAGCTCAAAAGAAAGCCAGTTGAAGAAAGGAGCTCAGGGGCACTGTAATTCACAAACCTGCAGAGTTATAAATGACAGCTATCGTCCAAAAATAGACTGAAGTAAGGCTGCCAAGAGGACTTGAAAGCGGGGCAGAATTGCAGGAAACCGATTTCAGGAGGTAGACTGGAATTGCATTGAAAGCATAAGAAAAGCGGCAGAACGTCCACAATGATGCACTTGGCCAAAAAGGGCGTATGCGTTTTTTCCTGAATATATTCAGGAAAAAACGCATACGCCCTTTTTGGCCAACCAAGCAAGCTTGCAAAGGAAATCTGCACTACAATGAAGTCTCACTTCCCCCCGGTCAAAAGGGCCATCTGAAAAAAGTGTAAAATCCAGAAAGGCAGGACAGGCCATGGAGAACTGGGAGCCTTGTTATGCTGATGGGCGGGATGTAAATTGCCAACAACCACTCGGGAGAAGTGTATGGTGTTTCCTGAAACATCTAAAAAACAAAGCAACAGAGCCTAGGGCACTTCCACTTATGGTCCTATAGCTTAGGGAAATTAAAATCAAAAAGACACAGCCACCCCAAAGTTTGGAATGGCTCTGTTTACAAGAACCTCGTTTACAGTACAAGTTCAACATCGCAGAAAGTGAAAAATGGATAAAGAACTTGTGGTACTTAAGTACAATGCAGTATCACTCAGCAATGAAATCTATGTCATCAGGCCCGTAGCAGCATAATGAGTAGATTCAGGTACGATGATTCTAACTGAAATAAGTCACACAGAAAAAGAAACATCATAAGATATCACTAATACACGGAATGTAAACTTGGCTACACAGGAACTGAATTCCAAAACAGAAAAGGTTCTCAAATTTAGAAAACCAACTTATGCTTGCTTAAGGGGAAAGGTGAGTTGGGTTGCTGCATAAAACCAGAGATTGAAATGAGCACAGATAAAGTTCCTTAAGCCAAATATGGAATAGACAAGAACTACTCCTTGCTCAATGAAATGGACTCAACACCGCATATTAAACGCCTAAGAATGTACCTGACTAGTAAGTATCTTAAAACCTATGGATTGCTATGTCTCCAAAAGAGAATCAAGCATGTGTACAGGGGCATAAACGCAGCAGTGATAGGATTGGAGAGGTTCGGTGAGCAAATGAAGACCCTTTGAAGTCATATTGCATGGTACCCATTTCACGGGTTTCAACTACCCAGGTTTTAGGTATTCTTCCTTCAGCTAAAACATGCATGTGAACCCAAGTATGATCAACCATGTGAACGGGAGACGTGTTCAAATATGTCTCAGTTTTCCTCCCCTGGTACTCGGGTGCAACATTCCAGACGCTTTACTAACACTCTCCCCACTTGGAGAGTCAGCGCCTTTAACCTCCTGTTTGGCCCAGTTTGCAATTTCTGCGGAAGATGAACAGGAATAGCGAGAACCAATGAGAGGCTAGCTGGAGGTGTCTGGACGGGCAAATTTAACTCTCATTTCCCACCAGGAAGAGGAAATAACCAAAGGCTCAGCGTGCCGTACCGGAAACAGATTAGGGCCTGAAGCCATCCTGCGGTGTTGCGGCCAGCTCAAAAGAAAGCAAGTTGAAGAAAGGAGCTCAGGGGCACTGTAATTCACAAACCTGCAGAGTTATAAATGACAGCTATCGTCCAAAAATAGACTGAAGTAAGGCTGCCAAGAGGACTTGAAAGCGGGGCAGAATTGCAGGAAACCGATTTCAGGAGGTAGACTGGAATTGCATTGAAAGCATAGGAAAAGAGGCAGAACGTCCACAATGATGCACTTGGCCAAAAAGGGCGTATGCGTTTTTTCAGGAAAAAACGCATACGCCCTTTTTGGCCAACCAAGCAAGCTTGCAAAGGAAATCTGCACTACAATGAAGTCTCACTTCCCCCCGGTCAAAAGGGCCATCTGAAAAAAGTGTAAAATCCAGAAAGGCAGGACAGGCCATGGAGAACTGGGAGCCTTGTTATGCTGATGGGCGGGATGTAAATTGCCAACAACCACTCGGGAGAAGTGTATGGTGTTTCCTGAAACATCTAAAAAACAAAGCAACAGAACCTAGGGCACTTCCAGTTATGGTCCTATAGCTTAGGGAAATTAAAATCAAAAAGACACAGCCACCCCAAAGTTTGGAACGGCTCTGTTTACAAGAACCTCGTTTACAGTACAAGTTCAACATCGCAGAAAGTGAAAAATGGATAAAGAAGTTGTGGTATTTACTTACAAAGCAATATCACTCAGCAATGAAATCTGTGTCATCAGGCACTTAGCAGCACAATGAGTGGATTCAGGTATGATGATTCTAACTGAAGTAAGTCACACAGAAAAAGAAACATCATAAGATATCAGTAATACACGGAATGTAAACTTGGCTACACAGGAACTGAATTACAGAACAGAACAGGGTCTCAAATTTAGAAAAACAACTTATGCTTGCTTAAGGGGAAAGGTGAGTTGGGGTGCTGCATAAAACCAGAGATTGAAATGAGCACAGATAAAGTTCCTTAAGTCAAATATGGAATAGACAAGAGCTACTCCTTGCTCAACGAAATGGACTCAACACCGCATATTAAACGCCTAAGAATGTACCTGACTAGTAAGTATCGTAAAACCTATGGATTGCTATGTCTCCAAAAGAGAATCAAACATGTGTACAGGGGCATAAACGCAGCAGTGATAGGATTGGAGAGGTTCGGTGAGCAAATGAAGACCCTTTGAAGTCATATTGCATGGTACCCATTCCATGGGTCTCAACTCTCCAGGTTTAAGGTATTCTTCCTTCAGCTAAAACATGCATGTGTAACCCAAGTATGATCAACCATGTGAACGGGAGACGTGTTCAAATATGTCTCAGTTTTCCTCCCCTGGTACTCGGGTGCAACATTCCAGACGCTTTACTAACACTCTCCCCACTTGGAGAGTCAGCGCCTTTAACCTCCTGTTTGGCCCAGTTTGCAATTTCTGCGGAAGATGAACAGGAATACCGAGAACCAATGAGAGGCCAGCTGGAGGTGTCTGGACGGGCAAATTTAACTCTCATTTCCCACCAGGAAGAGGGAATAACCAAAGGCTCAGCGTGCCGTACCGGAACCAGATTAGGGCCTGAAGCCATCCTGCGGTGTTGCGGCCAGCTCAAAAGAAAGCCAGTTGAAGAAAGGAGCTCAGGGGCACTGTAATTCACAAACCTGCAGAGTTATAAATGACAGCTATCGTCCAAAAATAGACTGAAGTAAGGCTGCCAAGAGGACTTGAAAGCGGGGCAGAATTGCAGGAAACCGATTTCAGGAGGTAGACTGGAATTGCATTGAAAGCATAAGAAAAGCGGCAGAACGTCCACAATGATGCACTTGGCCAAAAAGGGCGTATGCGTTTTTTCCTGAATATATTCAGGAAAAAACGCATACGCCCTTTTTGGCCAACCAAGCAAGCTTGCAAAGGAAATCTGCACTACAATGAAGTCTCACTTCCCCCCGGTCAAAAGGGCCATCTGAAAAAAGTGTAAAATCCAGAAAGGCAGGACAGGCCATGGAGAACTGGGAGCCTTGTTATGCTGATGGGCGGGATGTAAATTGCCAACAACCACTCGGGAGAAGTGTATGGTGTTTCCTGAAACATCTAAAAAACAAAGCAACAGAGCCTAGGGCACTGCCACTTATGGTCCTACAGCTTAGGGAAATTAAAATCAAAAAGACACAGCCACCCCAAAGTTTGGGACGCCTCTGTTTACAAGAACATCATTTACAGTACAAGTTCAACATCGCAGAAAGTGAAAAATGGATAAAGAAGTTGTGGTATTTACTTACAAAGCAATATCACTCAGCAATGAAATCTGTGTCATCAGGCCCTTAGCAGCACAATGAGTGGATTCAGGTATGATGATTCTAACTGAAGTAAGTCACACAGAAAAAGAAACATCATAAGATATCAGTAATACACGGAATGTAAACTTGGCTACACAGGAACTGAATTACAGAACAGAACAGGGTCTCAAATTTAGAAAACCAACTTATGCTTGCTTAAGCGTAAAGGTGAGTTGGGGTGCTGCATAAAACCAGAGATTGAAATGAGCACAGATAAAGTTCCTTAAGCCAAATATGGAATAGAAAAGAGCTACTCCTTGCTCAATGAAATGGACTCAACACCGCATATTAAACGCCTAAGAATGTACCTGACTAGTAAGTATCTTAAAACCTATGGATTGCTATGTCTCCGAAAGAGAATCAAGCATGTGTACAGGGGCATAAACGCAGCAGTGATAGGATTGGAGAGGTGCGGTGAGCAAATGAAGACCCTTTGAAGTCATATTGCATGGTACCCATTCCACGGGTCTCAACTCTCCAGGTTTAAGGTATTCTTCCTTCAGCTAAAACATGCATGTGGAACCCAGAGTATGATCAACCATGTGAACGGGAGACGTGTTCAAATATGTCTCAGTTTTCCTCCCCTGGTACTCGGGTGCAACATTCCAGACGCTTTACTAACAGTCTCCCCACTTGGAGAGTCAGTCCCTTTAACCTCCTGTTTGGCCCAGTTTGCAATTTCTGCGGAAGATGAACAGGAATAGCGAGAACCAATGAGAGACTAGCTGGAGGTGTCTGAACGGGCAAATTTAACTCTCATTTCCCACCAGGAAGAGGAATTAACCAAAGGCTCAGCATGCCGGGCCGGAACCAGATTAGGGCCTGAAGCCATCCTGCGGTGTTACGGCCAGGTCACAAGAAAGCGAGTTGAAGAAAGGAGCTCAGGGGCACTGTAATTCACAAACCTGCAGAGTTATAAATGACAGCTATCGTCCAAAAATAGACTGAAGTAAGGCTGCCAAGAGGACTTGAAAGCGGGGCAGAATTGCAGGAAACCGATTTCAGGAGGTAGACTGGAATTGCATTGAAAGCATAGGAAAAGAGGCAGAACGTCCACAATGATGCACTTGGCCAAAAAGGGCGTATGCGTTTTTTCCTGAATATATTCAGGAAAAAACGCATACGCCCTTTTTGGCCAACCAAGCAAGCTTGCAAAGGAAATCTGCACTACAATGAAGTCTCACTTCCCCCCGGTCAAAAGGGCCATCTGAAAAAAGTGTAAAATCCAGAAAGGCAACAGGCCATTGAGAACTGGGAGCCTTGTTATGCTGATGGGCGGGATGTGAATTGCCAACAGACACTCAGGAGAAGTGTATGGTGTTTCCTGAAACATCTAAAAAACAAAGCAACAGAGCCTAGGGCACTTCCACTTATGGTCCTATAGCTTAGGGAAATTAAAATCAAAAAGACACAGCCACCCCAAAGTTTGGAACGGCTCTGTTTACAAGAACTTCGTTTAACGTACAAGTTCAACATCGCAGAAAGTGAAAAATGGATAAAGAACTTGTGGTACTTAAGTACAATGCAGTATCACTCAGCAATGAAATCTATGTCATCAGGCCCGTGGCAGCATAATGAGTAGATTCAGGTACGATGATTCTAACTGAAATAAGTCACACAGAAAAAGAAACATCATAAGATATCACTAATACACGGAATGTAAACTTGGCTACACAGGAACTGAATTCCAAAACAGAAAAGTTTCTCAAATTTAGAAAACCAACTTATGCTTGCTTAAGGGGAAAGGTGAGTTGGGTTGCTGCATAAAACCAGAGATTGAAATGAGCACAGATAAAGTTCCTTAAGCCAAATATGGAATAGACAAGAGCTACTCCTTGCTCAATGAAATGGACTCAACACCGCATATTAAACGCCTAAGAATGTACCTGACTAGTAAGTATCTTAAAACCTATGGATTGCTATGTCTCCGAAAGAGAATCAAGCATGTGTACAGGGGCATAAACGCAGCAGTGATAGGATTGGAGAGGTTCGGTGAGCAAATGAAGACCCTTTGAAGTCATATTGCATGGTACCCATTTCACGGGTTTCAACTACCCAGGTTTTAGGTATTCTTCCTTCAGCTAAAACATGCATGTGAACCCAAGTATGATCAACCATGTGAACGGGAGACGTGTTCAAATATGTCTCAGTTTTCCTCCCCTGGTACTCGGGTGCAACATTCCAGACGCTTTACTAAAACTCTCCCCACTTGGAGAGTCAGTCCCTTTAACCTCCTGTTTGGCCCAGTTTGCAATTTCTGCGGAAGATGAACAGGAATACCGAGAACCAATGAGAGGCTAGCTGGAGGTGTCTGGACGGGCAAATTTAACTCTCATTTCCCACCAGGAAGAGGGAATAACCAAAGGCTCAGCGTGCCGTACCGGAACCAGATTAGGGCCTGAAGCCATCCTGCGGTGTTGCGGCCAGCTCAAAAGAAAGCGAGTTGAAGAAAGGAGCTCAGGGGCACTGTAATTCACAAACCTGCAGAGTTATAAATGACAGCTATCGTCCAAAAATAGACTGAAGTAAGGCTGCCAAGAGGACTTGAAAGCGGGGCAGAGTTGCAGGAAACCGATTTCAGGAGGTAGACTGGAATTGCATTGAAAGCATAGGAAAAGAGGCAGAACGTCCACAATGATGCACTTGGCCAAAAAGGGCGTATGCGTTTTTTCCTGAATATATTCAGGAAAAAACGCATACGCCCTTTTTGGCCAACCAAGCAAGCTTGCAAAGGAAATCTGCACTACAATGAAGTCTCACTTCCCCCCGGTCAAAAGGGCCATCTGAAAAAAGTGTAAAATCCAGAAAGGCAGGACAGGCCATGGACAACTGGGAGCCTTGTTATGCTGATGGGCGGGATGTAAATTGCCAACAACCACTCGGGAGAAGTGTATGGTGTTTCCTGAAACATCTAAAAAACAAAGCAACAGAGCCTAGGGCACTGCCACTTATGGTCCTACAGCTTAGGGAAATTAAAATCAAAAAGACACAGCCACCCCAAAGTTTGGGACGCCTCTGTTTACAAGAACATCGTTTACAGTACAAGTTCAACATCGCAGAAAGTGAAAAATCGACAAAGAAGTTGTGGTATTTACTTACAAAGCAATATCACTCAGCAATGAAATCTGTGTCATCAGGCCCTTAGCAGCACAATGAGTGGATTCAGGTATGATGATTCTAACTGAAGTAAGTCACACAGAAAAAGAAACATCATAAGATATCAGTAATACACGGAATGTAAACTTGGCTACACAGGAACTGAATTACAGAACAGAACAGGGTCTCAAATTTAGAAAACCAACTTATGCTTGCTTAAGCGTAAAGGTGAGTTGGGGTGCTGCATAAAACCAGAGATTGAAATGAGTACAGATAAAGTTCCTTAAGTCAAATATGGAATAGACAAGAGCTACTCCTTGCTCAACGAAATGGACTCAACATCGCATATTAAACGCCTAAGAATGTACCTGACTAGTAAGTATCTTAAAACCTATGGATTGCTATGTCTCCGAAAGAGAATCAAGCATGTGTACAGGGGCATAAACGCAGCAGTGATAGGATTGGAGAGGTGCGGTGAGCAAATGAAGACCCTTTGAAGTCATATTGCATGGTACCCATTCCACGGGTCTCAACTCTCCAGGTTTAAGGTATTCTTCCTTCAGCTAAATCATGCATGTGGAACCCAGAGTATGATCAACCATGTGAATGGGAGACGTGTTCAAATATGTCTCAGTTTTCCTCCCCTGGTACTCGGGTGCAACATTCCAGACGCTTTACTAACACTCTCCCGACTTGGAGAGTCAGTCCCTTTAACCTCCTGTTTGGCCCAGTTTGCAATTTCTGCGGAAGATGAACAGGAATAGCGAGAACCAATGAGAGACTAGCTGGAGGTGTCTGAACGGGCAAATTTAACTCTCATTTCCCACCAGGAAGAGGAATTAACCAAAGGCTCAGCATGCCGGGCCGTAACCAGATTAGGGCCTGAAGCCATCCTGCGGTGTTACGGCCAGGTCACAAGAAAGCGAGTTGAAGAAAGGAGCTCAGGGGCACTGTAATTCACAAACCTGCAGAGTTATAAATGACAGCTATCGTCCAAAAATAGACTGAAGTAAGGCTGCCAAGAGGACTTGAAAGCGGGGCAGAATTGCAGGAAACCGATTTCAGGAGGTAGACTGGAATTGCATTGAAAGCATAGGAAAAGAGGCAGAACGTCCACAATGATGCACTTGGCCAAAAAGGGCGTATGCGTTTTTTCCTGAATATATTCAGGAAAAAACGCATACGCCCTTTTTGGCCAACCAAGCAAGCTTGCAAAGGAAATCTGCACTACAATGAAGTCTCACTTCCCCCCGGTCAAAAGGGCCATCTGAAAAAAGTGTAAAATCCAGAAAGGCAACAGGCCATTGAGAACTGGGAGCCTTGTTATGCTGATGGGCGGGATGTAAATTGCCAACAGACACTAGGGAAAAGTGTATGGTGTTTCCTGAAACATCTAAAAAACAAAGCAACAGAGCCTAGGGCACTTCCACTTATGGTCCTATAGCTTAGGGAAATTAAAATCAAAAAGACACAGCCACCCCAAAGTTTGGAACGGCTCTGTTTACAAGAACCTCGTTTACAGTACAAGTTCAACATCGCAGAAAGTGAAAAATGGATAAAGAACTTGTGGTACTTAAGTACAATGCAGTATCACTCAGCAATGAAATCTATGTCATCAGGCCCGTAGCAGCATAATGAGTAGATTCAGGTACGATGATTCTAACTGAAATAAGTCACACAGAAAAAGAAACATCATAAGATATCACTAATACACGGAATGTAAACTTGGCTACACAGGAACTGAATTCCAAAACAGAAAAGGTTCTCAAATTTAGAAAACCAACTTATGCTTGCTTAAGGGGAAAGGTGAGTTGGGTTGCTGCATAAAACCAGAGATTGAAATGAGCACAGATAAAGTTCCTTAAGCCAAATATGGAATAGACAAGAGCTACTCCTTGCTCAATGAAATGGACTCAACACCGCATATTAAACGCCTAAGAATGTACCTGACTAGTAAGTATCTTAAAACCTATGGATTGCTATGTCTCCGAAAGAGAATCAAGCATGTGTACAGGGGCATAAACGCAGCAGTGATAGGATTGGAGAGGTTCGGTGAGCAAATGAAGACCCTTTGAAGTCATATTGCATGGTACCCATTCCACGGGTCTCAACTCTCCAGGTTTAAGGTATTCTTCCTTCAGCTAAAACATGCATGTGAACCCAAGTATGATCAACCATGTGAACGGGAGACGTGTTCAAATATGTCTCAGTTTTCCTACCCTGGTACTCGGGTGCAACATTCCAGACGCTTTACTAACACTCTCCCCACTTGGAGAGTCAGCGCCTTTAACCTCCTGTTTGGCCCAGTTTGCAATTTCTGCGGAAGATGAACAGGAATAGCGAGAACCAATGAGAGGCTAGCTGGAGGTGTCTGGACGGGCAAATTTAACTCTCATTTCCCACCAGGAAGAGGAAATAACCAAAGGCTCAGCGTGCCGTACCGGAACCAGATTAGGGCCTGAAGCCATCCAGCGGTGTTGCGGCCAGCTCAAAAGAAAGCCAGTTGAAGAAAGGAGCTCAGGGGCACTGTAATTCACAAACCTGCAGAGTTATAAATGACAGCTATCGTCCAAAAATAGACTGAAGTAAGGCTGCCAAGAGGACTTGAAAGAGGGGCAGAATTGCAGGAAACCGATTTCAGGAGGTAGACTGGAATTGCATTGAAAGCATAGGAAAAGAGGCAGAACGTCCACAATGATGCACTTGGCCAAAAAGGGCGTATGCGTTTTTTCCTGAATATATTCAGGAAAAAACGCATACGCCCTTTTTGGCCAACCAAGCAAGCTTGCAAAGGAAATCTGCACTACAATGAAGTCTCACTTCCCCCCGGTCAAAAGGGCCATCTGAAAAAAGTGTAAAATCCAGAAAGGCAGGACAGGCCATGGAGAACTGGGAGCCTTGTTATGCTGATGGGCGGGATGTAAATTGCCAACAACCACTCGGGAGAAGTGTATGGTGTTTCCTGAAACATCTAAAAAACAAAGCAACAGAACCTAGGGCACTTCCACTTATGGTCCTATAGCTTAGGGAAATTAAAATCAAAAAGACACAGCCACCCCAAAGTTTGGAACGGCTCTGTTTACAAGAACCTCGTTTACAGTACAAGTTCAACATCGCAGAAAGTGAAAAATGGATAAAGAAGTTGTGGTATTTACTTACAAAGCAATATCACTAAGCAATGAAATCTGTGTCATCAGGCCCTTAGCAGCACAATGAGTGGATTCAGGTATGATGATTCTAACTGAAGTAAGTCACACAGAAAAAGAAACATCATAAGATATCACTAATACACGGAATGTAAACTTGGCTACACAGGAACTGAATTACAGAACAGAACAGGGTCTCAAATTTAGAAAACCAACTTATGCTTGCTTAAGGGTAAAGGTGAGTTGGGGTGCTGCATAAAACCAGAGATTGAAATGAGCACAGATAAAGTTCCTTAAGTCAAATATGGAATAGACAAGAGCTACTCCTTGCTCAACGAAATGGACTCAACACCGCATATTAAACGCCTAAGAATGTACCTGACTAGTAAGTATCTTAAAACCTATGGATTGCTATGTCTCCGAAAGAGAATCAAGCATGTGTACAGGGGCATAAACGCAGCAGTGATAGGATTGGAGAGGTTCGGTGAGCAAATGAAGACCCTTTGAAGTCATATTGCATGGTACCCATTCCACGGGTCTCAACTCTCCAGGTTTAAGGTATTCTTCCTTCAGCTAAAACATGCATGTGGAACCCAGAGTATGATCAACCATGTGAACGGGAGACGTGTTCAAATATGTCTCAGTTTTCCTCCCCTGGTACTCGGGTGCAACATTCCAGACGCTTTACTAACACTCTCCCGACTTGGAGAGTCAGTCCCTTTAACCTCCTGCTTGGCCCAGTTTGCAATTTCTGCGGAAGATGAACAGGAATAGCGAGAACCAATGAGAGACTAGCTGGAGGTGTCTGGACGGGCAAATTTAACTCTCATTTCCCACCAGGAAGAGGGAATAACCAAAGGCTCAGCGTGCCGTACCGGAACCAGATTAGGGCCTGAAGCCATCCTGCGGTGTTGCGGCCAGCTCAAAAGAAAGCGAGTTGAAGGAAGGAGCTCAGGGGCACTGTAATTCACAAACCTGCAGAGTTATAAATGACAGCTATCGTCCAAAAATAGACTGAAGTAAGGCTGCCAAGAGGACTTGAATGCGGGGCAGAATTGCAGGAAACCGATTTCAGGAGGTAGACTGGAATTGCATTGAAAGCATAGGAAAAGAGGCAGAACGTCCACAATGATGCACTTGGCCAAAAAGGGCGTATGCGTTTTTTCCTGAATATATTCAGGAAAAAACGCATACGCCCTTTTTGGCCAACCAAGCAAGCTTGCAAAGGAAATCTGCACTACAATGAAGTCTCACTTCCCCCCGGTCAAAAGGGCCATCTGAAAAAAGTGTAAAATCCAGAAATGCAACAGGCCATTGAGAACTGGGAGCCTTGTTATGCTGATGGGCGGGATGTAAATTGCCAACAGACACTAGGGAGAAGTGTATGGTGTTTCCTGAAACATCTAAAAAACAAAGCAACAGAGCCTAGGGCACTTCCACTTATGGTCCTATAGCTTAGGGAAATTAAAATCAAAAAGACACAGCCACCCCAAAGTTTGGAACGGCTCTGTTTACAAGAACCTCGTTTACAGTACAAGTTCAACATCGCAGAAAGTGAAAAATGGATAAAGAACTTGTGGTACTTAAGTACAATGCAGTATCACTCAGCAATGAAATCTATGTCATCAGGCCCGTAGCAGCATAATGAGTAGATTTAGGTACGATGATTCTAACTGAAATAAGTCACACAGAAAAAGAAACATCATAAGATATCACTAATACACGGAATGTAAACTTGGCTACACAGGAACTGAATTCCAAAACAGAAAAGGTTCTCAAATTTAGAAAACCAACTTCTGCTTGCTTAAGGGGAAAGGTGAGTTGGGTTGCTGCATAAAACCAGAGATTGAAATGAGCACAGATAAAGTTCCTTAAGCCAAATATGGAATAGACAAGAGCTACTCCTTGCTCAATGAAATGGACTCAACACCGCATATTAAACGCCTAAGAATGTACCTGACTAGTAAGTATCTTAAAACCTATGGATTGCTATGTCTCCGAAAGAGAATCAAGCATGTGTACAGGGGCATAAACGCAGCAGTGATAGGATTGGAGAGGTTCGGTGAGCAAATGAAGACCCTTTGAAGTCATATTGCATGGTACCCATTTCACGGGTTTCAACTACCCAGGTTTTAAGTATTCTTCCTTCAGCTAAAACATGCATGTGAACCCAAGTATGATCAACCATGTGAACGGGAGACGTGTTCAAATATGTCTCAGTTTTCCTCCCCTGGTACTCGGGTGCAACATTCCAGACGCTTTACTAACACTCTCCCCACTTGGAGAGTCAGCGCCTTTAACCTCCTGTTTGGCCCAGTTTGCAATTTCTGCGGAAGATGAACAGGAATAGCGAGAACCAATGAGAGGCTAGCTGGAGGTGTCTGGACGGGCAAATTTAACTCTCATTTCCCACCAGGAAGAGGAAATAACCAAAGGCTCAGCGTGCCGTACCGGAACCAGATTAGGGCCTGAAGCCATCCTGCGGTGTTGCGGCCAGCTCAAAAGAAAGCGAGTTGAAGAAAGGAGCTCAGGGGCACTGTAATTCACAAACCTGCAGAGTTATAAATGACAGCTATCGTCCAAAAATAGACTGAAGTAAGGCTGCCAAGAGGACTTGAAAGCGGGGCAGAATTGCAGGAAACCGATTTCAGGAGGTAGACTGGAATTGCATTGAAAGCATAGGAAAAGCGGCAGAACGTCCACAATGATGCACTTGGCCAAAAAGGGCGTATGCGTTTTTTCCTGAATATATTCAGGAAAAAACGCATACGCCCTTTTTGGCCAACCAAGCAAGCTTGCAAAGGAAATCTGCACTACAATGAAGTCTCACTTCCCCCCGGTCAAAAGGGCCATCTGAAAAAAGTGTAAAATCCAGAAAGGCAGGACAGGCCATGGAGAACTGGGAGCCTTGTTATGCTGATGGGCGGGATGTAAATTGCCAACAACCACTCGGGAGAAGTGTATGGTGTTTCCTGAAACATCTAAAAAACAAAGCAACAGAGCCTAGGGCACTTCCACTTATGGTCCTATAGCTTAGGGAAATTAAAATCAAAAAGACACAGCCACCCCAAAGTTTGGAACGGCTCTGTTTACAAGAACCTCGTTTACAGTACAAGTTCAACATCGCAGAAAGTGAAAAATGGATAAAGAACTTGTGGTACTTAAGTACAATGCAGTATCACTCAGCAATGAAATCTATGTCATCAGGCCCGTAGCAGCATAATGAGTAGATTCAGGTACGATGATTCTAACCTAAATAAGTCACACAGAAAAAGAAACATCATAAGATATCACTAATACACGGAATGTAAACTTGGCTACACAGGAACTGAATTCCAAAACAGAAAAGGTTCTCAAATTTAGAAAACCAACTTATGCTTGCTTAAGGGGAAAGGTGACTTGGGTTGCTGCATAAAACCAGAGATTGAAATGAGCACGGATAAAGTTCCTTAAGCCAAATATGGAATAGACAAGAGCTACTCCTTGCTCAATGAAATGGACTCAACACCGCATATTAAACGCCTAAGAATGTACCTGACTAGTAAGTATCTTAAAACCTATGGATTGCTATGTCTCCGAAAGAGAATCAAGCATGTGTACAGGGGCATAAACGCAGCAGTGATAGGATTGGAGAGGTGCGGTGAGCAAATGAAGAACCTTTGAAGTCATATTGCATGGTACCCATTCCACGGGTGTCAACTCTCCAGGTTTAAGGTATTCTTCCTTCAGCTAAATCATGCATGTGGAACCCAGAGTATGATCAACCATGTGAACGGGAGACGTGTTCAAATATGTCTCAGTTTTCCTCCCCTGGTACTCGGGTGCAACATTCCAGACGCTTTACTAACACTCTCCCGACTTGGAGAGTCAGTCCCTTTAACCTCCTGTTTGGCCCAGTTTGCAATTTCTGCGGAAGATGAACAGGAATACCGAGAACCAATGAGAGGCTAGCTGGAGGTGTCTGGACGGGCAAATTTAACTCTCATTTCCCACCAGGAAGAGGAAATAACCAAAGGCTCAGCGTGCCGTACCGGAACCAGATTAGGGCCTGAAGCCATCCTGCGGTGTTGCGGCCAGCTCAAAAGAAAGCGAGTTGAAGAAAGGAGCTCAGGGGCACTGTAATTCACAAACCTGCAGAGTTATAAATGACAGCTATCGTCCAAAAATAGACTGAAGTAAGGCTGCCAAGAGGACTTGAAAGCGGGGCAGAATTGCAGGAAACCGATTTCAGGAGGTAGACTGGAATTGCATTGAAAGCATAGGAAAAGAGGCAGAACGTCCACAATGATGCACTTGGCCAAAAAGGGCGTATGCGTTTTTTCCTGAATATATTCAGGAAAAAACGCATACGCCCTTTTTGGCCAACCAAGCAAGCTTGCAAAGGAAATCTGCACTACAATGAAGTCTCACTTCCCCCCGGTCAAAAGGGCCATCTGAAAAAAGTGTAAAATCCAGAAAGGCAGGACAGGCCATGGAGAACTGGGAGCCTTGTTATGCTGATGGGCGGGATGTAAATTGCCAACAACCACTCGGGAGAAGTGTATGGTGTTTCCTGAAACATCTAAAAAACAAAGCAACAGAGCCTAGGGCACTGCCACTTATGGTCCTACAGCTTAGGGAAATTAAAATCAAAAAGACACAGCCACCCCAAAGTTTGGGACGCCTCTGTTTACAAGAACATCGTTTACAGTACAAGTTCAACATCGCAGAAAGTGAAAAATCGATAAAGAAGTTGTGGTATTTACTTACAAAGCAATATCACTCAGCAATGAAATCTGTGTCATCAGGCCCTTAGCAGCACAATGAGTGGATTCAGGTATGATGATTCTAACTGAAGTAAGTCACACAGAAAAAGAAACATCATAAGATATCAGTAATACACGGAATGTAAACTTGGCTACACAGGAACTGAATTACAGAACAGAACAGGGTCTCAAATTTAGAAAACCAACTTATGCTTGCTTAAGCGTAAAGGTGAGTTGGGGTGCTGCATAAAACCAGAGATTGAAATGAGTACAGATAAAGTTCCTTAAGTCAAATATGGAATAGACAAGAGCTACTCCTTGCTCAACGAAATGGACTCAACATCGCATATTAAACGCCTAAGAATGTACCTGACTAGTAAGTATCTTAAAACCTATGGATTGCTATGTCTCCGAAAGAGAATCAAGCATGTGTACAGGGGCATAAACGCAGCAGTGATAGGATTGGAGAGGTTCGGTGAGCAAATGAAGACCCTTTGAAGTCATATTGCATGGTACCCATTCCACGGGTCTCAACTCTCCAGGTTTAAGGTATTCTTCCTTCAGCTAAAACATGCATGTGGAACCCAGAGTATGATCAACCATGTGATTGGGAGACGTGTTCAAATATGTCTCAGTTTTCCTCCCCTGGTACTCGGGTGCAACATTCCAGACGCTTTACTAACACTCTCCCGACTTGGAGAGTCAGTCCCTTTAACCTCCTGTTTGGCCCAGTTTGCAATTTCTGCGGAAGATGAACAGGAATAGCGAGAACCAATGAGAGACTAGCTGGAGGTGTCTGAACGGGCAAATTTAACTCTCATTTCCCACCAGGAAGAGGAATTAACCAAAGGCTCAGCATGCCGGGCCGTAACCAGATTAGGGCCTGAAGCCATCCTGCGGTGTTACGGCCAGGTCACAAGAAAGCGAGTTGAAGAAAGGAGCTCAGGGGCACTGTAATTCACAAACCTGCAGAGTTATAAATGACAGCTATCGTCCAAAAATAGACTGAAGTAAGGCTGCCAAGAGGACTTGAAAGCGGGGCAGAATTGCAGGAAACCGATTTCAGGAGGTAGACTGGAATTGCATTGAAAGCATAGGAAAAGAGGCAGAACGTCCACAATGATGCACTTGGCCAAAAAGGGCGTATGCGTTTTTTCCTGAATATATTCAGGAAAAAACGCATACGCCCTTTTTGGCCAACCAAGCAAGCTTGCAAAGGAAATCTGCACTACAATGAAGTCTCACTTCCCCCCGGTCAAAAGGGCCATCTGAAAAAAGTGTAAAATCCAGAAAGGCAACAGGCCATTGAGAACTGGGAGCCTTGTTATGCTGATGGGCGGGATGTAAATTGCCAACAGACACTAGGGAAAAGTGTATGGTGTTTCCTGAAACATCTAAAAAACAAAGCAACAGAGCCTAGGGCACTTCCACTTATGGTCCTATAGCTTAGGGAAATTAAAATCAAAAAGACACAGCCACCCCAAAGTTTGGAACGGCTCTGTTTACAAGAACCTCGTTTACAGTACAAGTTCAACATCGCAGAAAGTGAAAAATGGATAAAGAACTTTTGGTACTTAAGTACAATGCAGTATCACTCAGCAATGAAATCTATGTCATCAGGCCCGTAGCAGCATAATGAGTAGATTCAGGTACGATGATTCTAACCTAAATAAGTCACACAGAAAAAGAAACATCATAAGATATCACTAATACACGGAATGTAAACTTGGCTACACAGGAACTGAATTCCAAAACAGAAAAGGTTCTCAAATTTAGAAAACCAACTTATGCTTGCTTAAGGGGAAAGGTGACTTGGGTTGCTGCATAAAACCAGAGATTGAAATGAGCACGGATAAAGTTCCTTAAGCCAAATATGGAATAGACAAGAGCTACTCCTTGCTCAATGAAATTGACTCAACACCGCATATTAAACGCCTAAGAATGTACCTGACTAGTAAGTATCTTAAAACCTATGGATTGCTATGTCTCCGAAAGAGAATCAAGCATGTGTACAGGGGCATAAACGCAGCAGTGATAGGATTGGAGAGGTTCGGTGAGCAAATGAAGACCCTTTGAAGTCATATTGCATGGTACCCATTCCACGGGTCTCAACTCTCCAGGTTTAAGGTATTCTTCCTTCAGCTAAAACATGCATGTGGAACCCAGAGTATGATCAACCATGTGATTGGGAGACGTGTTCAAATATGTCTCAGTTTTCCTCCCCTGGTACTCGGGTGCAACATTCCAGACGCTTTACTAACACTCTCCCGACTTGGAGAGTCAGTCCCTTTAACCTCCTGTTTGGCCCAGTTTGCAATTTCTGCGGAAGATGAACAGGAATAGCGAGAACCAATGAGAGACTAGCTGGAGGTGTCTGAACGGGCAAATTTAACTCTCATTTCCCACCAGGAAGAGGAATTAACCAAAGGCTCAGCATGCCGGGCCGTAACCAGATTAGGGCCTGAAGCCATCCTGCGGTGTTACGGCCAGGTCACAAGAAAGCGAGTTGAAGAAAGGAGCTCAGGGGCACTGTAATTCACAAACCTGCAGAGTTATAAATGACAGCTATCGTCCAAAAATAGACTGAAGTAAGGCTGCCAAGAGGACTTGAAAGCGGGGCAGAATTGCAGGAAACCGATTTCAGGAGGTAGACTGGAATTGCATTGAAAGCATAGGAAAAGAGGCAGAACGTCCACAATGATGCACTTGGCCAAAAAGGGCGTATGCGTTTTTTCCTGAATATATTCAGGAAAAAACGCATACGCCCTTTTTGGCCAACCAAGCAAGCTTGCAAAGGAAATCTGCACTACAATGAAGTCTCACTTCCCCCCGGTCAAAAGGGCCATCTGAAAAAAGTGTAAAATCCAGAAAGGCAACAGGCCATTGAGAACTGGGAGCCTTGTTATGTTGATGGGCGGGATGTAAATTGCCAACAGACACTAGGGAAAAGTGTATGGTGTTTCCTGAAACATCTAAAAAACAAAGCAACAGAGCCTAGGGCACTTCCACTTATGGTCCTATAGCTTAGGGAAATTAAAATCAAAAAGACACAGCCACCCCAAAGTTTGGAACGGCTCTGTTTACAAGAACCTCGTTTACAGTACAAGTTCAACATCGCAGAAAGTGAAAAATGGATAAAGAACTTGTGGTACTTAAGTACAATGCAGTATCACTCAGCAATGAAATCTATGTCATCAGGCCCGTAGCAGCATAATGAGTAGATTCAGGTACGATGATTCTAACCTAAATAAGTCACACAGAAAAAGAAACATCATAAGATATCACTAATACACGGAATGTAAACTTGGCTACACAGGAACTGAATTCCAAAACAGAAAAGGTTCTCAAATTTAGAAAACCAACTTATGCTTGCTTAAGGGGAAAGGTGACTTGGGTTGCTGCATAAAACCAGAGATTGAAATGAGCACGGATAAAGTTCCTTAAGCCAAATATGGAATAGACAAGAGCTACTCCTTGCTCAATGAAATGGACTCAACACCGCATATTAAACGCCTAAGAATGTACCTGACTAGTAAGTATCTTAAAACCTATGGATTGCTATGTCTCCGAAAGAGAATCAAGCATGTGTACAGGGGCATAAACGCAGCAGTGATAGGATTGGAGAGGTTCGGTGAGCAAATGAAGACCCTTTGAAGTCATATTGCATGGTACCCATTTCACGGGTTTCAACTACCCAGGTTTTAGGTATTCTTCCTTCAGCTAAAACATGCATGTGAACCCAAGTATGATCAACCATGTGAACGGGAGACGTGTTCAAATATGTCTCAGTTTTCCTACCCTGGTACTCGGGTGCAACATTCCAGACGCTTTACTAACACTCTCCCCACTTGGAGAGTCAGCGCCTTTAACCTCCTGTTTGGCCCAGTTTGCAATTTCTGCGGAAGATGAACAGGAATAGCGAGAACCAATGAGAGGCTAGCTGGAGGTGTCTGGACGGGCAAATTTAACTCTCATTTCCCACCAGGAAGAGGAAATAACCAAAGGCTCAGCGTGCCGTACCGGAACCAGATTAGGGCCTGAAGCCATCCAGCGGTGTTGCGGCCAGCTCAAAAGAAAGCCAGTTGAAGAAAGGAGCTCAGGGGCACTGTAATTCACAAACCTGCAGAGTTATAAATGACAGCTATCGTCCAAAAATAGACTGAAGTAAGGCTGCCAAGAGGACTTGAAAGAGGGGCAGAATTGCAGGAAACCGATTTCAGGAGGTAGACTGGAATTGCATTGAAAGCATAGGAAAAGAGGCAGAACGTCCACAATGATGCACTTGGCCAAAAAGGGCGTATGCGTTTTTTCCTGAATATATTCAGGAAAAAACGCATACGCCCTTTTTGGCCAACCAAGCAAGCTTGCAAAGGAAATCTGCACTACAATGAAGTCTCACTTCCCCCCGGTCAAAAGGGCCATCTGAAAAAAGTGTAAAATCCAGAAAGGCAGGACAGGCCATGGAGAACTGGGAGCCTTGTTATGCTGATGGGCGGGATGTAAATTGCCAACAACCACTCGGGAGAAGTGTATGGTGTTTCCTGAAACATCTAAAAAACAAAGCAACAGAACCTAGGGCACTTCCACTTATGGTCCTATAGCTTAGGGAAATTAAAATCAAAAAGACACAGCCACCCCAAAGTTTGGAACGGCTCTGTTTACAAGAACCTCGTTTACAGTACAAGTTCAACATCGCAGAAAGTGAAAAATGGATAAAGAAGTTGTGGTATTTACTTACAAAGCAATATCACTAAGCAATGAAATCTGTGTCATCAGGCCCTTAGCAGCACAATGAGTGGATTCAGGTATGATGATTCTAACTGAAGTAAGTCACACAGAAAAAGAAACATCATAAGATATCAGTAATACACGGAATGTAAACTTGGCTACACAGGAACTGAATTACAGAACAGAACAGGGTCTCAAATTTAGAAAACCAACTTATGCTTGCTTAAGGGTAAAGGTGAGTTGGGGTGCTGCATAAAACCAGAGATGGAAATGAGCACAGATAAAGTTCCTTAAGTCAAATATGGAATAGACAAGAGCTACTCCTTGCTCAACGAAATGGACTCAACACCGCATATTAAACGCCTAAGAATGTACCTGACTAGTAAGTATCTTAAAACCTATGGATTGCTATGTCTCCGAAAGAGAATCAAGCATGTGTACAGGGGCATAAACGCAGCAGTGATAGGATTGGAGAGGTTCGGTGAGCAAATGAAGACCCTTTGAAGTCATATTGCATGGTACCCATTCCACGGGTCTCAACTCTCCAGGTTTAAGGTATTCTTCCTTCAGCTAAAACATGCATGTGGAACCCAGAGTATGATCAACCATGTGAACGGGAGACGTGTTCAAATATGTCTCAGTTTTCCTCCCCTGGTACTCGGGTGCAACATTCCAGACGCTTTACTAACACTCTCCCGACTTGGAGAGTCAGTCCCTTTAACCTCCTGTTTGGCCCAGTTTGCAATTTCTGCGGAAGATGAACAGGAATAGCGAGAACCAATGAGAGACTAGCTGGAGGTGTCTGGACGGGCAAATTTAACTCTCATTTCCCACCAGGAAGAGGGAATAACCAAAGGCTCAGCGTGCCGTACCGGAAACAGATTAGGGCCTGAAGCCATCCTGCGGTGTTGCGGCCAGCTCAAAAGAAAGCGAGTTGAAGGAAGGAGCTCAGGGGCACTGTAATTCACAAACCTGCAGAGTTATAAATGACAGCTATCGTCCAAAAATAGACTGAAGTAAGGCTGCCAAGAGGACTTGAATGCGGGGCAGAATTGCAGGAAACCGATTTCAGGAGGTAGACTGGAATTGCATTGAAAGCATAGGAAAAGAGGCAGAACGTCCACAATGATGCACTTGGCCAAAAAGGGCGTATGCGTTTTTTCCGGAATATATTCAGGAAAAAACGCATACGCCCTTTTTGGCCAACCAAGCAAGCTTGCAAAGGAAATCTGCACTACAATGAAGTCTCACTTCCCCCCGGTCAAAAGGGCCATCTGAAAAAAGTGTAAAATCCAGAAAGGCAACAGGCCATTGAGAACTGGGAGCCTTGTTATGCTGATGGGCGGGATGTAAATTGCCAACAGACACTAGGGAGAAGTGTATGGTGTTTCCTGAAACATCTAAAAAACAAAGCAACAGAGCCTAGGGCACTTCCACTTATGGTCCTATAGCTTAGGGAAATTAAAATCAAAAAGACACAGCCACCCCAAAGTTTGGAACGGCTCTGTTTACAAGAACCTCATTTACAGTACAAGTTCAACATCGCAGAAAGTGAAAAATGGATAAAGAACTTGTGGTACTTAAGTACAATGCAGTATCACTCAGCAATGAAATCTATGTCATCAGGCCCGTAGCAGCATAATGAGTAGATTTAGGTACGATGATTCTAACTGAAATAAGTCACACAGAAAAAGAAACATCATAAGATATCACTAATACACGGAATGTAAACTTGGCTACACAGGAACTGAATTCCAAAACAGAAAAGGTTCTCAAATTTAGAAAACCAACTTATGCTTGCTTAAGGGGAAAGGTGAGTTGGGTTGCTGCATAAAACCAGAGATTGAAATGAGCACAGATAAAGTTCCTTAAGCCAAATATGGAATAGACAAGAGCTACTCCTTGCTCAATGAAATGGACTCAACACCGCATATTAAACGCCTAAGAATGTACCTGACTAGTAAGTATCTTAAAACCTATGGATTGCTATGTCTCCGAAAGAGAATCAAGCATGTGTACAGGGGCATAAACGCAGCAGTGATAGGATTGGAGAGGTTCGGTGAGCAAATGAAGACCCTTTGAAGTCATATTGCATGGTACCCATTTCACGGGTTTCAACTACCCAGGTTTTAGGTATTCTTCCTTCAGCTAAAACATGCATGTGAACCCAAGTATGATCAACCATGTGAACGGGAGACGTGTTCAAATATGTCTCAGTTTTCCTCCCCTGGTACTCGGGTGCAACATTCCAGATGCTTTACTAACACTCTCCCCACTTGGAGAGTCAGCGCCTTTAACCTCCTGTTTGGCCCAGTTTGCAATTTCTGCGGAAGATGAACAGGAATAGCGAGAACCAATGAGAGGCTAGCTGGAGGTGTCTGGACGGGCAAATTTAACTCTCATTTCCCACCAGGAAGAGGAAATAACCAAAGGCTCAGCGTGCCGTACCGGAACCAGATTAGGGCCTGAAGCCATCCTGCGGTGTTGCGGCCAGCTCAAAAGAAAGCCAGTTGAAGAAAGGAGCTCAGGGGCACTGTAATTCACAAACCTGCAGAGTTATAAATGACAGCTATCGTCCAAAAATAGACTGAAGTAAGGCTGCCAAGAGGACTTGAAAGCGGGGCAGAATTGCAGGAAACCGATTTCAGGAGGTAGACTGGAATTGCATTGAAAGCATAGGAAAAGCGGCAGAACGTCCACAATGATGCACTTGGCCAAAAAGGGCGTATGCGTTTTTTCCTGAATATATTCAGGAAAAAACGCATACGCCCTTTTTGGCCAACCAAGCAAGCTTGCAAAGGAAATCTGCACTACAATGAAGTCTCACTTCCCCCCGGTCAAAAGGGCCATCTGAAAAAAGTGTAAAATCCAGAAAGGCAGGACAGGCCATGGAGAACTGGGAGCCTTGTTATGCTGATGGGCGGGATGTAAATTGCCAACAACCACTCGGGAGAAGTGTATGGTGTTTCCTGAAACATCTAAAAAACAAAGCAACAGAGCCTAGGGCACTTCCACTTATGGTCCTATAGCTTAGGGAAATTAAAATCAAAAAGACACAGCCACCCCAAAGTTTGGAACGGCTCTGTTTACAAGAACCTCGTTTACAGTACAAGTTCAACATCGCAGAAAGTGAAAAATGGATAAAGAACTTGTGGTACTTAAGTACAATGCAGTATCACTCAGCAATGAAATCTATGTCATCAGGCCCGTAGCAGCATAATGAGTAGATTCAGGTACGATGATTCTAACCTAAATAAGTCACACAGAAAAAGAAACATCATAAGATATCACTAATACACGGAATGTAAACTTGGCTACACAGGAACTGAATTCCAAAACAGAAAAGGTTCTCAAATTTAGAAAACCAACTTATGCTTGCTTAAGGGGAAAGGTGAGTTGGGTTGCTGCATAAAACCAGAGATTGAAATGAGCACGGATAAAGTTCCTTAAGCCAAATATGGAATAGACAAGAGCTACTCCTTGCTCAATGAAATGGACTCAACACCGCATATTAAACGCCTAAGAATGTACCTGACTAGTAAGTATCTTAAAACCTATGGATTGCTATGTCTCCAAAAGAGAATCAAGCATGTGTACAGGGGCATAAACACAGCAGTGATAGGATTGGAGAGGTTCGGTGAGCAAATGAAGACCCTTTGAAGTCATATTGCATGGTACCCATTTCACGGGTTTCAACTACCCAGGTTTTAGGTATTCTTCCTTCAGCTAAAACATGCATGTGAACCCAAGTATGATCAACCATGTGAACGGGAGACGTGTTCAAATATGTCTCAGTTTTCCTCCCCTGGTACTCGGGTGCAACATTCCAGACGCTTTACTAACACTCTCCCCACTTGGAGAGTCAGCGCCTTTAACCTCCTGTTTGGCCCAGTTTGCAATTTCTGCGGAAGATGAACAGGAATACCGAGAACCAATGAGAGGCTAGCTGGAGGTGTCTGGACGGGCAAATTTAACTCTCATTTCCCACCAGGAAGAGGGAATAACCAAAGGCTCAGCGTGCCGTACCGGAACCAGATTAGGGCCTGAAGCCATCCTGCGGTGTTGCGGCCAGCTCAAAAGAAAGCGAGTTGAAGGAAGGAGCTCAGGGGCACTGTAATTCACAAACCTGCAGAGTTATAAATGACAGCTATCGTCCAAAAATAGACTGAAGTAAGGCTGCCAAGAGGACTTGAAAGCGGGGCAGAATTGCAGGAAACCGATTTCAGGAGGTAGACTGGAATTGCATTGAAAGCATAGGAAAAGCGGCAGAACGTCCACAATGATGCACTTGGCCAAAAAGGGCGTATGCGTTTTTTCCTGAATATATTCAGGAAAAAACGCATACGCCCTTTTTGGCCAACCAAGCAAGCTTGCAAAGGAAATCTGCACTACAATGAAGTCTCACTTCCCCCCGGTCAAAAGGGCCATCTGAAAAAAGTGTAAAATCCAGAAAGGCAGGACAGGCCATGGAGAACTGGGAGCCTTGTTATGCTGATGGGCGGGATGTAAATTGCCAACAACCACTCGGGAGAAGTGTATGGTGTTTCCTGAAACATCTAAAAAACAAAGCAACAGAACCTAGGGCACTTCCACTTATGGTCCTACAGCTTAGGGAAATTAAAATCAAAAAGACACAGCCACCCCAAAGTTTGGGACGCCTCTGTTTACAAGAACATCGTTTACAGTACAAGTTCAACATCGCAGAAAGTGAAAAATCGATAAAGAAGTTGTGGTATTTACTTACAAAGCAATATCACTCAGCAATGAAATCTGTGTCATCAGGCCCTTAGCAGCACAATGAGTGGATTCAGGTATGATGATTCTAACTGAAGTAAGTCACACAGAAAAAGAAACATCATAAGATATCAGTAATACACGGAATGTAAACTTGGCTACACAGGAACTGAATTACAGAACAGAACAGGGTCTCAAATTTAGAAAACCAACTTATGCTTGCTTAAGCGTAAAGGTGAGTTGGGGTGCTGCATAAAACCAGAGATTGAAATGAGTACAGATAAAGTTCCTTAAGTCAAATATGGAATAGACAAGAGCTACTCCTTGCTCAACGAAATGGACTCAACATCGCATATTAAACGCCTAAGAATGTACCTGACTAGTAAGTATCTTAAAACCTATGGATTGCTATGTCTCCGAAAGAGAATCAAGCATGTGTACAGGGGCATAAACGCAGCAGTGATAGGATTGGAGAGGTGCGGTGAGCAAATGAAGACCCTTTGAAGTCATATTGCATGGTACCCATTCCACGGGTCTCAACTCTCCAGGTTTAAGGTATTCTTCCTTCAGCTAAAACATGCATGTGGAACCCAGAGTATGATCAACCATGTGAACGGGAGACGTGTTCAAATATGTCTCAGTTTTCCTCCCCTGGTACTCGGGTGCAACATTCCAGACGCTTTACTAACACTCTCCCGACTTGGAGAGTCAGTCCCTTTAACCTCCTGTTTGGCCCAGTTTGCAATTTCTGCGGAAGATGAACAGGAATAGCGAGAACCAATGAGAGACTAGCTGGAGGTGTCTGAACGGGCAAATTTAACTCTCATTTCCCACCAGGAAGAGGAATTAACCAAAGGCTCAGCATGCCGGGCCGTAACCAGATTAGGGCCTGAAGCCATCCTGCGGTGTTACGGCCAGGTCACAAGAAAGCGAGTTGAAGAAAGGAGCTCAGGGGCACTGTAATTCACAAACCTGCAGAGTTATAAATGACAGCTATCGTCCAAAAATAGACTGAAGTAAGGCTGCCAAGAGGACTTGAAAGCGGGGCAGAATTGCAGGAAACCGATTTCAGGAGGTAGACTGGAATTGCATTGAAAGCATAGGAAAAGAGGCAGAACGTCCACAATGATGCACTTGGCCAAAAAGGGCGTATGCGTTTTTTCCTGAATATATTCAGGAAAAAACGCATACGCCCTTTTTGGCCAACCAAGCAAGCTTGCAAAGGAAATCTGCACTACAATGAAGTCTCACTTCCCCCCGGTCAAAAGGGCCATCTGAAAAAAGTGTAAAATCCAGAAAGGCAACAGGCCATTGAGAACTGGGAGCCTTGTTATGCTGATGGGCGGGATGTAAATTGCCAACAGACACTAGGGAGAAGTGTATGGTGTTTCCTGAAACATCTAAAAAACAAAGCAACAGAGCCTAGGGCACTTCCACTTATGGTCTTATAGCTTAGGGAAATTAAAATCAAAAAGACACAGCCACCCCAAAGTTTGGAACGGCTCTGTTTACAAGAACCTCGTTTACAGTACAAGTTCAACATCGCAGAAAGTGAAAAATGGATAAAGAACTTGTGGTACTTAAGTACAATGCAGTATCACTCAGCAATGAAATCTATGTCATCAGGCCCGTAGCAGCATAATGAGTAGATTCAGGTACGATGATTCTAACTGAAATAAGTCACACAGAAAAAGAAACATCATAAGATATCACTAATACACGGAATGTAAACTTGGCTACACAGGAACTGAATTCCAAAACAGAAAAGGTTCTCAAATTTAGAAAACCAACTTATGCTTGCTTAAGGGGAAAGGTGAGTTGGGTTGCTGCATAAAACCAGAGATTGAAATGAGCACAGATAAAGTTCCTTAAGCCAAATATGGAATAGACAAGAGCTACTCCTTGCTCAATGAAATGGACTCAACACCGCATATTAAACGCCTAAGAATGTACCTGACTAGTAAGTATCTTAAAACCTATGGATTGCTATGTCTCCGAAAGAGAATCAAGCATGTGTACAGGGGCATAAACGCAGCAGTGATAGGATTGGAGAGGTTCGGTGAGCAAATGAAGACCCTTTGAAGTCATATTGCATGGTACCCATTTCACGGGTTTCAACTACCCAGGTTTTAGGTATTCTTCCTTCAGCTAAAACATGCATGTGAACCCAAGTATGATCAACCATGTGAACGGGAGACGTGTTCAAATATGTCTCAGTTTTCCTACCCTGGTACTCGGGTGCAACATTCCAGACGCTTTACTAACACTCTCCCCACTTGGAGAGTCAGCGCCTTTAACCTCCTGTTTGGCCCAGTTTGCAATTTCTGCGGAAGATGAACAGGAATAGCGAGAACCAATGAGAGACTAGCTGGAGGTGTCTGGACGGGCAAATTTAACTCTCATTTCCCACCAGGAAGAGGAAATAACCAAAGGCTCAGCGTGCCGTACTGGAACCAAATTAGGGCCTGAAGCCATCCTGCGGTGTTGCGGCCAGCTCAAAAGAAAGCCAGTTGAAGAAAGGAGCTCAGGGGCACTGTAATTCACAAACCTGCAGAGTTATAAATGACAGCTATCGTCCAAAAATAGACTGAAGTAAGGCTGCCAAGAGGACTTGAAAGAGGGGCAGAATTGCAGGAAACCGATTTCAGGAGGTAGACTGGAATTGCATTGAAAGCATAGGAAAAGAGGCAGAACGTCCACAATGATGCACTTGGCCAAAAAGGGCGTATGCGTTTTTTCCTGAATATATTCAGGAAAAAACGCATACGCCCTTTTTGGCCAACCAAGCAAGCTTGCAAAGGAAATCTGCACTACAATGAAGTCTCACTTCCCCCCGGTCAAAAGGGCCATCTGAAAAAAGTGTAAAATCCAGAAAGGCAGGACAGGCCATGGAGAACTGGGAGCCTTGTTATGCTGATGGGCGGGATGTAAATTGCCAACAACCACTCGGGAGAAGTGTATGGTGTTTCCTGAAACATCTAAAAAACAAAGCAACAGAACCTAGGGCACTTCCACTTATGGTCCTATAGCTTAGGGAAATTAAAATCAAAAAGACACAGCCACCCCAAAGTTTGGAACGGCTCTGTTTACAAGAACCTCGTTTACAGTACAAGTTCAACATCGCAGAAAGTGAAAAATGGATAAAGAAGTTGTGGTATTTACTTACAAAGCAATATCACTAAGCAATGAAATCTGTGTCATCAGGCCCTTAGCAGCACAATGAGTGGATTCAGGTATGATGATTCTAACTGAAGTAAGTCACACAGAAAAAGAAACATCATAAGATATCAGTAATACACGGAATGTAAACTTGGCTACACAGGAACTGAATTACAGAACAGAACAGGGTCTCAAATTTAGAAAACCAACTTATGCTTGCTTAAGGGTAAAGGTGAGTTGGGGTGCTGCATAAAACCAGAGATTGAAATGAGCACAGATAAAGTTCCTTAAGTCAAATATGGAATAGACAAGAGCTACTCCTTGCTCAACGAAATGGACTCAACACCGCATATTAAACGCCTAAGAATGTACCTGACTAGTAAGTATCTTAAAACCTATGGATTGCTATGTCTCCGAAAGAGAATCAAGCATGTGTACAGGGGCATAAACGCAGCAGTGATAGGATTGGAGAGGTTCGGTGAGCAAATGAAGACCCTTTGAAGTCATATTGCATGGTACCCATTCCACGGGTCTCAACTCTCCAGGTTTAAGGTATTCTTCCTTCAGCTAAAACATGCATGTGGAACCCAGAGTATGATCAACCATGTGAACGGGAGACGTGTTCAAATATGTCTCAGTTTTCCTCCCCTGGTACTCGGGTGCAACATTCCAGACGCTTTACTAACACTCTCCCGACTTGGAGAGTCAGTCCCTTTAACCTCCTGTTTGGCCCAGTTTGCAATTTCTGCGGAAGATGAACAGGAATAGCGAGAACCAATGAGAGACTAGCTGGAGGTGTCTGAACGGGCAAATTTAACTCTCATTTCCCACCAGGAAGAGGAATTAACCAAAGGCTCAGCATGCCGGGCCGTAACCAGATTAGGGCCTGAAGCCATCCTGCGGTGTTACGGCCAGGTCACAAGAAAGCGAGTTGAAGAAAGGAGCTCAGGGGCACTGTAATTCACAAACCTGCAGAGTTATAAATGACAGCTATCGTCCAAAAATAGACTGAAGTAAGGCTGCCAAGAGGACTTGAAAGCGGGGCAGAATTGCAGGAAACCGATTTCAGGAGGTAGACTGGAATTGCATTGAAAGCATAGGAAAAGAGGCAGAACGTCCACAATGATGCACTTGGCCAAAAAGGGCGTATGCGTTTTTTCCTGAATATATTCAGGAAAAAATGCATACGCCCTTTTTGGCCAACCAAGCAAGCTTGCAAAGGAAATCTGCACTACAATGAAGTCTCACTTCCCCCCGGTCAAAAGGGCCATCTGAAAAAAGTGTAAAATCCAGAAAGGCAACAGGCCATTGAGAACTGGGAGCCTTGTTATGCTGATGGGCGGGATGTAAATTGCCAACAGACACTAGGGAGAAGTGTATGGTGTTTCCTGAAACATCTAAAAAACAAAGCAACAGAGCCTAGGGCACTTCCACTTATGGTCCTATAGCTTAGGGAAATTAAAATCAAAAAGACACAGCCACCCCAAAGTTTGGAACGGCTCTGTTTACAAGAACCTCGTTTAACGTACAAGTTCAACATCGCAGAAAGTGAAAAATGGATAAAGAACTTGTGGTACTTAAGTACAATGCAGTATCACTCAGCAATGAAATCTATGTCATCAGGCCCGTAGCAGCATAATGAGTAGATTCAGGTACGATGATTCTAACTGAAATAAGTCACACAGAAAAAGAAACATCATAAGATATCACTAATACACGGAATGTAAACTTGGCTACACAGGAACTGAATTCCAAAACAGAAAAGGTTCTCAAATTTAGAAAACCAACTTATGCTTGCTTAAGGGGAAAGGTGAGTTGGGTTGCTGCATAAAACCAGAGATTGAAATGAGCACAGATAAAGTTCCTTAAGCCAAATATGGAATAGACAAGAGCTACTCCTTGCTCAATGAAATGGACTCAACACCGCATATTAAACGCCTAAGAATGTACCTGACTAGTAAGTATCTTAAAACCTATGGATTGCTATGTCTCCGAAAGAGAATCAAGCATGTGTACAGGGGCATAAACGCAGCAGTGATAGGATTGGAGAGGTTCGGTGAGCAAATGAAGACCCTTTGAAGTCATATTGCATGGTACCCATTTCACGGGTTTCAACTACCCAGGTTTTAGGTATTCTTCCTTCAGCTAAAACATGCATGTGAACCCAAGTATGATCAACCATGTGAACGGGAGACGTGTTCAAATATGTCTCAGTTTTCCTCCCCTGGTACTCGGGTGCAACATTCCAGACGCTTTACTAACACTCTCCCCACTTGGAGAGTCAGTCCCTTTAACCTCCTGTTTGGCCCAGTTTGCAATTTCTGCGGAAGATGAACAGGAATACCGAGAACCAATGAGAGGCTAGCTGGAGGTGTCTGGACGGGCAAATTTAACTCTCATTTCCCACCAGGAAGAGGGAATAACCAAAGGCTCAGCGTGCCGTACCGGAACCAGATTAGGGCCTGAAGCCATCCTGCGGTGTTGCGGCCAGCTCAAAAGAAAACGAGTTGAAGAAAGGAGCTCAGGGGCACTGTAATTCACAAACCTGCAGAGTTATAAATGACAGCTATCGTCCAAAAATAGACTGAAGTAAGGCTGCCAAGAGGACTTGAAAGCGGGGCAGAATTGCAGGAAACCGATTTCAGGAGGTAGACTGGAATTGCATTGAAAGCATAGGAAAAGCGGCAGAACGTCCACAATGATGCACTTGGCCAAAAAGGGTGTATGCGTTTTTTCCTGAATATATTCAGGAAAAAACGCATACGCCCTTTTTGGCCAACCAAGCAAGCTTGCAAAGGAAATCTGCACTACAATGAAGTCTCACTTCCCCCCGGTCAAAAGGGCCATCTGAAAAAAGTGTAAAATCCAGAAAGGCAGGACAGGCCATGGAGAACTGGGAGCCTTGTTATGCTGATGGGCGGGATGTAAATTGCCAACAACCACTCGGGAGAAGTGTATGGTGTTTCCTGAAACATCTAAAAAACAAAGCAACAGAGCCTAGGGCACTGCCACTTATGGTCCTACAGCTTAGGGAAATTAAAATCAAAAAGACACAGTCACCCCAAAGTTTGGGACGGCTCTGTTTACAAGAACATTGTTTACAGTACAAGTTCAACATCGCAGAAAGTGAAAAATCGATAAAGAAGTTGTGGTATTTACTTACAAAGCAATATCACTCAGCAATGAAATCTGTGTCATCAGGCCCTTAGCAGCACAATGAGTGGATTCAGGTATGATGATTCTAACTGAAGTAAGTCACACAGAAAAAGAAACATCATAAGATATCAGTAATACACGGAATGTAAACTTGGCTACACAGGAACTGAATTACAGAACAGAACAGGGTCTCAAATTTAGAAAAACAACTTATGCTTGCTTAAGCGTAAAGGTGAGTTGGGGTGCTGCATAAAACCAGAGATTGAAATGAGTACAGATAAAGTTCCTTAAGTCAAATATGGAATAGACAAGAGCTACTCCTTGCTCAACGAAATGGACTCAACATCGCATATTAAACGCCTAAGAATGTACCTGACTAGTAAGTATCTTAAAACCTATGGATTGCTATGTCTCCGAAAGAGAATCAAGCATGTGTACAGGGGCATAAACGCAGCAGTGATAGGATTGGAGAGGTGCGGTGAGCAAATGAAGACCCTTTGAAGTCATATTGCATGGTACCCATTCCACGGGTCTCAACTCTCCAGGTTTAAGGTATTCTTCCTTCAGCTAAAACATGCATGTGGAACCCAGAGTATGATCAACCATGTGAACGGGAGACGTGTTCAAATATGTCTCAGTTTTCCTCCCCTGGTACTCGGGTGCAACATTCCAGACGCTTTACTAACACTCTCCCGACTTGGAGAGTCAGCGCCTTTAACCTCCTGTTTGGCCCAGTTTGCAATTTCTGCGGAAGATGAACAGGAATAGCGAGAACCAATGAGAGACTAGCTGGAGGTGTCTGGACGGGCAAATTTAACTCTCATTTCCCACCAGGAAGAGGAATTAACCAAAGGCTCAGCATGTCGGGCCGTAACCAGATTAGGGCCTGAAGCAATCCTGCGGTGTTACGGCCAGGTCACAAGAAAGCGAGTTGAAGAAAGGAGCTCAGGGGCACTGTAATTCACAAACCTGCAGAGTTATAAATGACAGCTATCGTCCAAAAATAGACTGAAGTAAGGCTGCCAAGAGGACTTGAAAGCGGGGCAGAATTGCAGGAAACCGATTTCAGGAGGTAGACTGGAATTGCATTGAAAGCATAGGAAAAGCGGCAGAACGTCCACAATGATGCACTTGGCCAAAAAGGGCGTATGCGTTTTTTCCTGAATATATTCAGGAAAAAACGCATACGCCCTTTTTGGCCAACCAAGCAAGCTTGCAAAGGAAATCTGCACTACAATGAAGTCTCACTTCCCCCCGGTCAAAAGGGCCATCTGAAAAAAGTGTAAAATCCAGAAAGGCAACAGGCCATAGAGAACTGGGAGCCTTGTTATGCTGATGGGCGGGATGTAAATTGCCAACAGACACTAGGGAGAAGTGTATGGTGTTTCCTGAAACATCTAAAAAACAAAGCAACAGAACCTAGGGCACTTCCACTTATGGTCCTATAGCTTAGGGAAATTAAAATCAAAAAGACACAGCCACCCCAAAGTTTGGAACGGCTCTGTTTACAAGAACCTCGTTTAACGTACAAGTTCAACATCGCAGAAAGTGAAAAATGGATAAAGAAGTTTTGGTACTTAAGTACAATGCAGTATCACTCAGCAATGAAATCTATGTCATCAGGCCCGTAGCAGCATAATGAGTAGATTCAGGTACGTTGATTCTAACTGAAATAAGTCACACAGAAAAAGAAACATCATAAGATATCACTAATACACGGAATGTAAACTTGGCTACACAGGAACTGAATTCCAAAACAGAAAAGTTTCTCAAATTTAGAAAACCAACTTATGCTTGCTTAAGGGGAAAGGTGAGTTGGGTTGCTGCATAAAACCAGAGATTGAAATGAGCACAGATAAAGTTCCTGAAGCCAAATATGGAATAGACAAGAGCTACTCCTTGCTCAATGAAATGGACTCAACACCGCATATTAAACGCCTAAGAATGTACCTGACTAGTAAGTATCTTAAAACCTATGGATTGCTATGTCTCTGAAAGAGAATCAAGCATGTGTACAGGGGCATAAACGCAGCAGTGATAGGATTGGAGAGGTTCGGTGAGCAAATGAAGACCCTTTGAAGTCATATTGCATGGTACCCATTTCACGGGTTTCAACTACCCAGGTTTTAGGTATTCTTCCTTCAGCTAAAACATGCATGTGAACCCAAGTATGATCAACCATGTGAACGGGAGACGTGTTCAAATATGTCTCAGTTTTCCTCCCCTGGTACTCGGGTGCAACATTCCAGACGCTTTACTAACACTCTCCCCACTTGGAGAGTCAGCGCCTTTAACCTCCTGTTTGGCCCAGTTTGCAATTTCTGCGGAAGATGAACAGGAATAGCGAGAACCAATGAGAGGCTAGCTGGAGGTGTCTGGACGGGCAAATTTAACTCTCATTTCCCACCAGGAAGAGGAAATAACCAAAGGCTCAGCGTGCCGTACCGGAACCAGATTAGGGCCTGAAGCCATCCTGCGGTGTTGCGGCCAGCTCAAAAGAAAGCAAGTTGAAGAAAGGAGCTCAGGGGCACTGTAATTCACAAACCTGCAGAGTTATAAATGACAGCTATCGTCCAAAAATAGACTGAAGTAAGGCTGCCAAGAGGACTTGAAAGCGGGGCAGAATTGCAGGAAACCGATTTCAGGAGGTAGACTGGAATTGCACTGAAGCATAGGAAAAGAGGCAGAACGTCCACAATGATGCACTTGGCCAAAAAGGGCGTATGCGTTTTTTCCTGAATATATTCAGGAAAAAACGCATACGCCCTTTTTGGGCAACCAAGCAAGCTTGCAAAGGAAATCTGCACTACAATGAAGTCTCACTTCCCCCCGGTCAAAAGGGCCATCTGAAAAAAGTGTAAAATCCAGAAAGGCAGGACAGGCCATGGAGAACTGGGAGCCTTGTTATGCTGATGGGCGGGATGTAAATTGCCAACAACCACTTGGGAGAAGTGTATGGTGTTTCCTGAAACATCTAAAAAACAAAGCAACAGAGCCTAGGGCACTGCCACTTATGGTCCTACAGCTTAGGGAAATTAAAATCAAAAAGACACAGCCACCCCAAAGTTTGGGACGCCTCTGTTTACAAGAACATCGTTTACAGTACAAGTTCAACATCGCAGAAAGTGAAAAATCGATAAAGAAGTTGTGGTATTTACTTACAAAGCAATATCACTCAGCAATGAAATCTGTGTCATCAGGCCCTTAGCAGCACAATGAGTGGATTCAGGTATGATGATTCTAACTGAAGTAAGTCACATAGAAAAAGAAACATCATAAGATATCAGTAATACACGGAATGTAAACTTGGCTACACAGGAACTGAATTACAGAACAGAACAGGGTCTCAAATTTAGAAAACCAACTTATGCTTGCTTAAGCGTAAAGGTGAGTTGGGGTGCTGCATAAAACCAGAGATTGAAATGAGTACAGATAAAGTTCCTTAAGTCAAATATGGAATAGACAAGAGCTACTCCTTGCTCAACGAAATGGACTCAACATCGCATATTAAACGCCTAAGAATGTACCTGACTAGTAAGTATCTTAAAACCTATGGATTGCTATGTCTCCGAAAGAGAATCAAGCATGTGTACAGGGGCATAAACGCAGCAGTGATAGGATTGGAGAGGTGCGGTGAGCAAATGAAGACCCTTTGAAGTCATATTGCATGGTACCCATTCCACGGGTCTCAACTCTCCAGGTTTAAGGTATTCTTCCTTCAGCTAAAACATGCATGTGGAACCCAGAGTATGATCAACCATGTGAACGGGAGACGTGTTCAAATATGTCTCAGTTTTCCTCCCCTGGTACTCGGGTGCAACATTCCAGACGCTTTACTAACACTCTCCCGACTTGGAGAGTCAGTCCCTTTAACCTCCTGTTTGGCCCCGTTTGCAATTTCTGCAGAAGATGAACAGGAATAGCGAGAACCAATGAGAGACTAGCTGGAGGTGTCTGAACGGGCAAATTTAACTCTCATTTCCCACCAGGAAGAGGAATTAACCAAAGGCTCAGCATGCCGGGCCGTAACCAGATTAGGGCCTGAAGCCATCCTGCGGTGTTACGGCCAGGTCACAAGAAAGCGAGTTGAAGAAAGGAGCTCAGGGGCACTGTAATTCACAAACCTGCAGAGTTATAAATGACAGCTATCGTCCAAAAATAGACTGAAGTAAGGCTGCCAAGAGGACTTGAAAGCGGGGCAGAATTGCAGGAAACTGATTTCAGGAGGTAGACTGGAATTGCATTGAAAGCATAGGAAAAGAGGCAGAACGTCCACAATGATGCACTTGGCCAAAAAGGGCGTATGCGTTTTTTCCTGAATATATTCAGGAAAAAACGCATACGCCCTTTTTGGCCAACCAAGCAAGCTTGCAAAGGAAATCTGCACTACAATGAAGTCTCACTTCCCCCCGGTCAAAAGGGCCATCTGAAAAAAGTGTAAAATCCAGAAAGGCAACAGGCCATTGAGAACTGGGAGCCTTGTTATGCTGATGGGCGGGATGTAAATTGCCAACAGACACTAGGGAGAAGTGTATGGTGTTTCCTGAAACATCTAAAAAACAAAGCAACAGAGCCTAGGGCACTTCCACTTATGGTCCTATAGCTTAGGGAAATTAAAATCAAAAAGACACAGCCACCCCAAAGTTTGGAACGGCTCTGTTTACAAGAACCTCGTTTACAGTACAAGTTCAACATCGCAGAAAGTGAAAAATGGATAAAGAAGTTGTGGTATTTACTTACAAAGCAATATCACTAAGCAATGAAATCTGTGTCATCAGGCCCTTAGCAGCACAATGAGTGGATTCAGGTATGATGATTCTAACTGAAGAAAGTCACACAGAAAAAGAAACATCATAAGATATCAGTAATACACGGAATGTAAACTTGGCTACACAGGAACTGAATTACAGAACAGAACAGGGTCTCAAATTTAGAAAAACAACTTATGCTTGCTTAAGGGGAAAGGTGAGTTGGGGTGCTGCATAAAACCAGAGATTGAAATGAGCACAGATAAAGTTCCTTAAGTCAAATATGGAATAGACAAGAGCTACTCCTTGCTCAACGAAATGGACTCAACACCGCATATTAAACGCCTAAGAATGTACCTGACTAGTAAGTATCTTAAAACCTATGGATTGCTATGTCTCCGAAAGAGAATCAAGCATGTGTACAGGGGCATAAACGCAGCAGTGATAGGATTGGAGAGGTTCGGTGAGCAAATGAAGACCCTTTGAAGTCATATTGCATGGTACCCATTTCACGGGTTTCAACTACCCAGGTTTTAGGTATTCTTCCTTTAGCTAAAACATGCATGTGAACCCATGTATGATCAACCATGTGAACGGGAGACGTGTTCAAATATGTTTCAGTTTTCCTCCCCTGGTACTCGGGTGCAACATTCCAGACGCTTTACTAACACTCTCCCCACTTGGAGAGTCAGCGCCTTTAACCTCCTGTTTGGCCCAGTTTGCAATTTCTGCGGAAGATGAACAGGAATAGCGAGAACCAATGAGAGGCTAGCTGGAGGTGTCTGGACGGGCAAATTTAACTCTCATTTCCCACCAGGAAGAGGAAATAACCAAAGGCTCAGCGTGCCGTTCCGGAAACAGATTAGGGCCTGAAGCCATCCTGCGGTGTTGCGGCCAGCTCAAAAGAAAGCGAGTTGAAGAAAGGAGCTCAGGGGCACTGTAATTCACAAACCTGCAGAGTTATAAATGACAGCTATCGTCCAAAAATAGACTGAAGTAAGGCTGCCAAGAGGACTTGAAAGCGGGGCAGAATTGCAGGAAACCGATTTCAGGAGGTAGACTGGAATTGCATTGAAAGCATAGGAAAAGAGGCAGAACGTCCACAATGATGCACTTGGCCAAAAAGGGCGTATGCGTTTTTTCCTGAATATATTCAGGAAAAAACGCATACGCCCTTTTTGGCCAACCAAGCAAGCTTGCAAAGGAAATCTGCACTACAATGAAGTCTCACTTCCCCCCGGTCAAAAGGGCCATCTGAAAAAAGTGTAAAATCCAGAAAGGCAACAGGCCATGGAGAACTGGGAGCCTTGTTATGCTGATGGGCGGGATGTAAATTGCCAACAGACACTAGGGAGAAGTGTATGGTGTTTCCTGAAACATCTAAAAAACAAAGCAACAGAGCCTAGGGCACTTCCACTTATGGTCCTATAGCTTAGGGAAATTAAAATCAAAAAGACACAGCCACCCCAAAGTTTGGAACGGCTCTGTTTACAAGAACCTCGTTTACAGTACAAGTTCAACATCGCAGAAAGTGAAAAATGGATAAAGAAGTTGTGGTATTTACTTACAAAGCAATATCACTAAGCAATGAAATCTGTGTCATCAGGCCCTTAGCAGCACAATGAGTGGATTCAGGTATGATGATTCTAACTGAAGTAAGTCACACAGAAAAAGAAACATCATAAGATATCAGTAATACACGGAATGTAAACTTGGCTACACAGGAACTGAATTACAGAACAGAACAGGGTCTCAAATTTAGAAAACCAACTTATGCTTGCTTAAGGGTAAAGGTGAGTTGGGGTGCTGCATAAAACCAGAGATTGAAATGAGCACAGATAAAGTTCCTTAAGTCAAATATGGAATAGACAAGAGCTACTCCTTGCTCAACGAAATGGACTCAACACCGCATATTAAACGCCTAAGAATGTACCTGACTAGTAAGTATCTTAAAACCTATGGATTGCTATGTCTCCGAAAGAGAATCAAGCATGTGTACAGGGGCATAAACGCAGCAGTGATAGGATTGGAGAGGTTCGGTGAGCAAATGAAGACCCTTTGAAGTCATATTGCATGGTACCCATTTCACGGGTTTCAACTACCCAGGTTTTAGGTATTCTTCCTTTAGCTAAAACATGCATGTGAACCCATGTATGATCAACCATGTGAACGGGAGACGTGTTCAAATATGTCTCAGTTTTCCTCCCCTGGTACTCGGGTGCAACATTCCAGACGCTTTACTAACACTCTCCCCACTTGGAGAGTCAGCGCCTTTAACCTCCTGTTTGGCCCAGTTTGCAATTTCTGCGGAAGATGAACAGGAATAGCGAGAACCAATGAGAGGCTAGCTGGAGGTGTCTGGACGGGCAAATTTAACTCTCATTTCCCACCAGGAAGAGGAAATAACCAAAGGCTCAGCGTGCCGTACCGGAAACAGATTAGGGCCTGAAGCCATCCTGCGGTGTTGCGGCCAGCTCAAAAGAAAGCGAGTTGAAGAAAGGAGCTCAGGGGCACTGTAATTCACAAACCTGCAGAGTTATAAATGACAGCTATCGTCCAAAAATAGACTGAAGTAAGGCTGCCAAGAGGACTTGAAAGCGGGGCAGAATTGCAGGAAACCGATTTCAGGAGGTAGACTGGAATTGCATTGAAAGCATAGGAAAAGCGGCAGAACGTCCACAATGATGCACTTGGCCAAAAAGGGCGTATGCGTTTTTTCCTGAATATATTCAGGAAAAAACGCATACGCCCTTTTTGGCCAACCAAGCAAGCTTGCAAAGGAAATCTGCACTACAATGAAGTCTCACTTCCCCCCGGTCAAAAGGGCCATCTGAAAAAAGTGTAAAATCCAGAAAGGCAGGACAGGCCATGGAGAACTGGGAGCCTTTTTATGCTGATGGGCGGGATGTAAATTGCCAACAACCACTCGGGAGAAGTGTATGGTGTTTCCTGAAACATCTAAAAAACAAAGCAACAGAGCCTAGGGCACTGCCACTTATGGTCCTACAGCTTAGGGAAATTAAAATCAAAAAGACACAGTCACCCCAAAGTTTGGGACGGCTCTGTTTACAAGAACATTGTTTACAGTACAAGTTCAACATCGCAGAAAGTGAAAAATCGATAAAGAAGTTGTGGTATTTACTTACAAAGCAATATCACTCAGCAATGAAATCTGTGTCATCAGGCCCTTAGCAGCACAATGAGTGGATTCAGGTATGATGATTCTAACTGAAGTAAGTCACACAGAAAAAGAAACATCATAAGATATCAGTAATACACGGAATGTAAACTTGGCTACACAGGAACTGAATTACAGAACAGAACAGGGTCTCAAATTTAGAAAAACAACTTATGCTTGCTTAAGCGTAAAGGTGAGTTGGGGTGCTGCATAAAACCAGAGATTGAAATGAGTACAGATAAAGTTCCTTAAGTCAAATATGGAATAGACAAGAGCTACTCCTTGCTCAACGAAATGGACTCAACATCGCATATTAAACGCCTAAGAATGTACCTGACTAGTAAGTATCTTAAAACCTATGGATTGCTATGTCTCCGAAAGAGAATCAAGCATGTGTACAGGGGCATAAACGCAGCAGTGATAGGATTGGAGAGGTGCGGTGAGCAAATGAAGACCCTTTGAAGTCATATTGCATGGTACCCATTCCACGGGTCTCAACTCTCCAGGTTTAAGGTATTCTTCCTTCAGCTAAAACATGCATGTGGAACCCAGAGTATGATCAACCATGTGAACGGGAGACGTGTTCAAATATGTCTCAGTTTTCCTCCCCTGGTACTCGGGTGCAACATTCCAGACGCTTTACTAACACTCTCCCGACTTGGAGAGTCAGCGCCTTTAACCTCCTGTTTGGCCCAGTTTGCAATTTCTGCGGAAGATGAACAGGAATAGCGAGAACCAATGAGAGACTAGCTGGAGGTGTCTGGACGGGCAAATTTAACTCTCATTTCCCACCAGGAAGAGGAATTAACCAAAGGCTCAGCATGTCGGGCCGTAACCAGATTAGGGCCTGAAGCAATCCTGCGGTGTTACGGCCAGGTCACAAGAAAGCGAGTTGAAGAAAGGAGCTCAGGGGCACTGTAATTCACAAACCTGCAGAGTTATAAATGACAGCTATCGTCCAAAAATAGACTGAAGTAAGGCTGCCAAGAGGACTTGAAAGCGGGGCAGAATTGCAGGAAACCGATTTCAGGAGGTAGACTGGAATTGCATTGAAAGCATAGGAAAAGAGGCAGAACGTCCACAATGATGCACTTGGCCAAAAAGGGCGTATGCGTTTTTTCCTGAATATATTCAGGAAAAAACGCATACGCCCTTTTTGGCCAACCAAGCAAGCTTGCAAAGGAAATCTGCACTACAATGAAGTCTCACTTCCCCCCGGTCAAAAGGGCCATCTGAAAAAAGTGTAAAATCCAGAAAGGCAACAGGCCATAGAGAACTGGGAGCCTTGTTATGCTGATGGGCGGGATGTAAATTGCCAACAGACACTAGGGAGAAGTGTATGGTGTTTCCTGAAACATCTAAAAAACAAAGCAACAGAACCTAGGGCACTTCCACTTATGGTCCTATAGCTTAGGGAAATTAAAATCAAAAAGACACAGCCACCCCAAAGTTTGGAACGGCTCTGTTTACAAGAACCTCGTTTAACGTACAAGTTCAACATCGCAGAAAGTGAAAAATGGATAAAGAAGTTGTGGTACTTAAGTACAATGCAGTATCACTCAGCAATGAAATCTATGTCATCAGGCCCGTAGCAGCATAATGAGTAGATTCAGGTACGTTGATTCTAACTGAAATAAGTCACACAGAAAAAGAAACATCATAAGATATCACTAATACACGGAATGTAAACTTGGCTACACAGGAACTGAATTCCAAAACAGAAAAGTTTCTCAAATTTAGAAAACCAACTTATGCTTGCTTAAGGGGAAAGGTGAGTTGGGTTGCTGCATAAAACCAGAGATTGAAATGAGCACAGATAAAGTTCCTGAAGCCAAATATGGAATAGACAAGAGCTACTCCTTGCTCAATGAAATGGACTCAACACCGCATATTAAACGCCTAAGAATGTACCTGACTAGTAAGTATCTTAAAACCTATGGATTGCTATGTCTCTGAAAGAGAATCAAGCATGTGTACAGGGGCATAAACGCAGCAGTGATAGGATTGGAGAGGTTCGGTGAGCAAATGAAGACCCTTTGAAGTCATATTGCATGGTACCCATTTCACGGGTTTCAACTACCCAGGTTTTAGGTATTCTTCCTTCAGCTAAAACATGCATGTGAACCCAAGTATGATCAACCATGTGAACGGGAGACGTGTTCAAATATGTCTCAGTTTTCCTCCCCTGGTACTCGGGTGCAACATTCCAGACGCTTTACTAACACTCTCCCCACTTGGAGAGTCAGCGCCTTTAACCTCCTGTTTGGCCCAGTTTGCAATTTCTGCGGAAGATGAACAGGAATAGCGAGAACCAATGAGAGGCTAGCTGGAGGTGTCTGGACGGGCAAATTTAACTCTCATTTCCCACCAGGAAGAGGAAATAACCAAAGGCTCAGCGTGCCGTACCGGAACCAGATTAGGGCCTGAAGCCATCCTGCGGTGTTGCGGCCAGCTCAAAAGAAAGCAAGTTGAAGAAAGGAGCTCAGGGGCACTGTAATTCACAAACCTGCAGAGTTATAAATGACAGCTATCGTCCAAAAATAGACTGAAGTAAGGCTGCCAAGAGGACTTGAAAGCGGGGCAGAATTGCAGGAAACCGATTTCAGGAGGTAGACTGGTATTGCATTGAAAGCATAGGAAAAGAGGCAGAACGTCCACAATGATGCACTTGGCCAAAAAGGGCGTATGCGTTTTTTCCTGAATATATTCAGGAAAAAACGCATACGCCCTTTTTGGGCAACCAAGCAAGCTTGCAAAGGAAATCTGCACTACAATGAAGTCTCACTTCCCCCCGGTCAAAAGGGCCATCTGAAAAAAGTGTAAAATCCAGAAAGGCAGGACAGGCCATGGAGAACTGGGAGCCTTGTTATGCTGATGGGCGGGATGTAAATTGCCAACAACCACTTGGGAGAAGTGTATGGTGTTTCCTGAAACATCTAAAAAACAAAGCAACAGAGCCTAGGGCACTGCCACTTATGGTCCTACAGCTTAGGGAAATTAAAATCAAAAAGACACAGCCACCCCAAAGTTTGGGACGCCTCTGTTTACAAGAACATCGTTTACAGTACAAGTTCAACATCGCAGAAAGTGAAAAATCGATAAAGAAGTTGTGGTATTTACTTACAAAGCAATATCACTCAGCAATGAAATCTGTGTCATCAGGCCCTTAGCAGCACAATGAGTGGATTCAGGTATGATGATTCTAACTGAAGTAAGTCACATAGAAAAAGAAACATCATAAGATATCAGTAATACACGGAATGTAAACTTGGCTACACAGGAACTGAATTACAGAACAGAACAGGGTCTCAAATTTAGAAAACCAACTTATGCTTGCTTAAGCGTAAAGGTGAGTTGGGGTGCTGCATAAAACCAGAGATTGAAATGAGTACAGATAAAGTTCCTTAAGTCAAATATGGAATAGACAAGAGCTACTCCTTGCTCAACGAAATGGACTCAACATCGCATATTAAACGCCTAAGAATGTACCTGACTAGTAAGTATCTTAAAACCTATGGATTGCTATGTCTCCGAAAGAGAATCAAGCATGTGTACAGGGGCATAAACGCAGCAGTGATAGGATTGGAGAGGTGCGGTGAGCAAATGAAGACCCTTTGAAGTCATATTGCATGGTACCCATTCCACGGGTCTCAACTCTCCAGGTTTAAGGTATTCTTCCTTCAGCTAAAACATGCATGTGGAACCCAGAGTATGATCAACCATGTGAACGGGAGACGTGTTCAAATATGTCTCAGTTTTCCTCCCCTGGTACTCGGGTGCAACATTCCAGACGCTTTACTAACACTCTCCTGACTTGGAGAGTCAGTCCCTTTAACCTCCTGTTTGGCCCCGTTTGCAATTTCTGCAGAAGATGAACAGGAATAGCGAGAACCAATGAGAGACTAGCTGGAGGTGTCTGAACGGGCAAATTTAACTCTCATTTCCCACCAGGAAGAGGAATTAACCAAAGGCTCAGCATGCCGGGCCGTAACCAGATTAGGGCCTGAAGCCATCCTGCGGTGTTACGGCCAGGTCACAAGAAAGCGAGTTGAAGAAAGGAGCTCAGGGGCACTGTAATTCACAAACCTGCAGAGTTATAAATGACAGCTATCGTCCAAAAATAGACTGAAGTAAGGCTGCCAAGAGGACTTGAAAGCGGGGCAGAATTGCAGGAAACTGATTTCAGGAGGTAGACTGGAATTGCATTGAAAGCATAGGAAAAGAGGCAGAACGTCCACAATGATGCACTTGGCCAAAAAGGGCGTATGCGTTTTTTCCTGAATATATTCAGGAAAAAACGCATACGCCCTTTTTGGGCAACCAAGCAAGCTTGCAAAGGAAATCTGCACTACAATGAAGTCTCACTTCCCCCCGGTCAAAAGGGCCATCTGAAAAAAGTGTAAAATCCAGAAAGGCAACAGGCCATTGAGAACTGGGAGCCTTGTTATGCTGATGGGCGGGATGTAAATTGCCAACAGACACTAGGGAGAAGTGTATGGTGTTTCCTGAAACATCTAAAAAACAAAGCAACAGAGCCTAGGGCACTTCCACTTATGGTCCTATAGCTTAGGGAAATTAAAATCAAAAAGACACAGCCACCCCAAAGTTTGGAACGGCTCTGTTTACAAGAACCTCGTTTACAGTACAAGTTCAACATCGCAGAAAGTGAAAAATGGATAAAGAAGTTGTGGTATTTACTTACAAAGCAATATCACTAAGCAATGAAATCTGTGTCATCAGGCCCTTAGCAGCACAATGAGTGGATTCAGGTATGATGATTCTAACTGAAGAAAGTCACACAGAAAAAGAAACATCATAAGATATCAGTAATACACGGAATGTAAACTTGGCTACACAGGAACTGAATTACAGAACAGAACAGGGTCTCAAATTTAGAAAAACAACTTATGCTTGCTTAAGGGGAAAGGTGAGTTGGGGTGCTGCATAAAACCAGAGATTGAAATGAGCACAGATAAAGTTCCTTAAGTCAAATATGGAATAGACAAGAGCTACTCCTTGCTCAACGAAATGGACTCAACACCGCATATTAAACGCCTAAGAATGTACCTGACTAGTAAGTATCTTAAAACCTATGGATTGCTATGTCTCCGAAAGAGAATCAAGCATGTGTACAGGGGCATAAACGCAGCAGTGATAGGATTGGAGAGGTTCGGTGAGCAAATGAAGACCCTTTGAAGTCATATTGCATGGTACCCATTTCACGGGTTTCAACTACCCAGGTTTTAGGTATTCTTCCTTTAGCTAAAACATGCATGTGAACCCATGTATGATCAACCATGTGAACGGGAGACGTGTTCAAATATGTCTCAGTTTTCCTCCCCTGGTACTCGGGTGCAACATTCCAGACGCTTTACTAACACTCTCCCCACTTGTAGAGTCAGCGCCTTTAACCTCCTGTTTGGCCCAGTTTGCAATTTCTGCGGAAGATGAACAGGAATAGCGAGAACCAATGAGAGGCTAGCTGGAGGTGTCTGGACGGGCAAATTTAACTCTCATTTCCCACCAGGAAGAGGAAATAACCAAAGGCTCAGCGTGCCGTACCGGAAACAGATTAGGGCCTGAAGCCATCCTGCGGTGTTGCGGCCAGCTCAAAAGAAAGCGAGTTGAAGAAAGGAGCTCAGGGGCACTGTAATTCACAAACCTGCAGAGTTATAAATGACAGCTATCGTCCAAAAATAGACTGAAGTAAGGCTGCCAAGAGGACTTGAAAGCGGGGCAGAATTGCAGGAAACCGATTTCAGGAGGTAGACTGGAATTGCATTGAAAGCATAGGAAAAGAGGCAGAACGTCCACAATGATGCACTTGGCCAAAAAGGGCGTATGCGTTTTTTCCTGAATATATTCAGGAAAAAACGCATACGCCCTTTTTGGCCAACCAAGCAAGCTTGCAAAGGAAATCTGCACTACAATGAAGTCTCACTTCCCCCCGGTCAAAAGGGCCATCTGAAAAAAGTGTAAAATCCAGAAAGGCAACAGGCCATGGAGAACTGGGAGCCTTGTTATGCTGATGGGCGGGATGTAAATTGCCAACAGACACTAGGGAGAAGTGTATGGTGTTTCCTGAAACATCTAAAAAACAAAGCAACAGAGCCTAGGGCACTTCCACTTATGGTCCTATAGCTTAGGGAAATTAAAATCAAAAAGACACAGCCACCCCAAAGTTTGGAACGGCTCTGTTTACAAGAACCTCGTTTACAGTACAAGTTCAACATCGCAGAAAGTGAAAAATGGATAAAGAAGTTGTGGTATTTACTTACAAAGCAATATCACTAAGCAATGAAATCTGTGTCATCAGGCCCTTAGCAGCACAATGAGTGGATTCAGGTATGATGATTCTAACTGAAGTAAGTCACACAGAAAAAGAAACATCATAAGATATCAGTAATACACGGAATGTAAACTTGGCTACACAGGAACTGAATTACAGAACAGAACAGGGTCTCAAATTTAGAAAACCAACTTATGCTTGCTTAAGGGTAAAGGTGAGTTGGGGTGCTGCATAAAACCAGAGATTGAAATGAGCACAGATAAAGTTCCTTAAGTCAAATATGGAATAGACAAGAGCTACTCCTTGCTCAACGAAATGGACTCAACACCGCATATTAAACGCCTAAGAATGTACCTGACTAGTAAGTATCTTAAAACCTATGGATTGCTATGTCTCCGAAAGAGAATCAAGCATGTGTACAGGGGCATAAACGCAGCAGTGATAGGATTGGAGAGGTTCGGTGAGCAAATGAAGACCCTTTGAAGTCATATTGCATGGTACCCATTTCACGGGTTTCAACTACCCAGGTTTTAGGTATTCTTCCTTTAGCTAAAACATGCATGTGAACCCATGTATGATCAACCATGTGAACGGGAGACGTGTTCAAATATGTCTCAGTTTTCCTCCCCTGGTACTCGGGTGCAACATTCCAGACGCTTTACTAACACTCTCCCCACTTGGAGAGTCAGCGCCTTTAACCTCCTGTTTGGCCCAGTTTGCAATTTCTGCGGAAGATGAACAGGAATAGCGAGAACCAATGAGAGGCTAGCTGGAGGTGTCTGGACGGGCAAATTTAACTCTCATTTCCCACCAGGAAGAGGAAATAACCAAAGGCTCAGCGTGCCGTACCGGAAACAGATTAGGGCCTGAAGCCATCCTGCGGTGTTGCGGCCAGCTCAAAAGAAAGCGAGTTGAAGAAAGGAGCTCAGGGGCACTGTAATTCACAAACCTGCAGAGTTATAAATGACAGCTATCGTCCAAAAATAGACTGAAGTAAGGCTGCCAAGAGGACTTGAAAGCGGGGCAGAATTGCAGGAAACCGATTTCAGGAGGTAGACTGGAATTGCATTGAAAGCATAGGAAAAGAGGCAGAACGTCCACAATGATGCACTTGGCCAAAAAGGGCGTATGCGTTTTTTCCTGAATATATTCAGGAAAAAACGCATAGGCCCTTTTTGGCCAACCAAGCAAGCTTGCAAAGGAAATCTGCACTACAATGAAGTCTCACTTCCCCCCGGTCAAAAGGGCCATCTGAAAAAAGTGTAAAATCCAGAAAGGCAGGACAGGCCATGGAGAACTGGGAGCCTTGTTATGCTGATGGGCGGGATGTAAATTGCCAACAACCACTCGGGAGAAGTGTATGGTGTTTCCTGAAACATCTAAAAAACAAAGCAACAGAACCTAGGGCACTTCCACTTATGGTCCTACAGCTTAGGGAAATTAAAATCAAAAAGACACAGCCACCCCAAAGTTTGGGACGCCTCTGTTTACAAGAACCTCGTTTACAGTACAAGTTCAACATCGCAGAAAGTGAAAAATGGATAAAGAAGTTGTGGTATTTACTTACAAAGCAATATCACTCAGCAATGAAATCTGTGTCATCAGGCCCTTAGCAGCACAATGAGTGGATGCAGGTATGATGATTCTAACTGAAGTAAGTCACACAGAAAAAGAAACATCATAAGATATCACTAATACACGGAATGTAAACTTGGCTACACAGGAACTGAATTACAGAACAGAACATGGTCTCAAATTTAGAAAACCAACTTATGCTTGCTTAAGGGTAAAGGTGAGTTGGGGTGCTGCATAAAACCAGAGATTGAAATGAGTACAGATAAAGTTCCTTAAGTCAAATATGGAATAGACAAGAGCTACTCCTTGCTCAACGAAATGGACTCAACACCGCATATTAAACGCCTAAGAATGTACCTGACTAGTAAGTATCTTAAAACCTGTGGATTGCTATGTCTCCGAAAGAGAATCAAGCATGTGTACAGGGGCATAAACGCAGCAGTGATAGGATTGGAGAGGTTCGGTGAGCAAATGAAGACCCTTTGAAGTCATATTGCATGGTACCCATTACACGGGTCTTAACTCTCCAGGTTTAAGGTATTCTTCCTTCAGCTAAAACATGCATGTGGAACCCAGAGTATGATCAACCATGTGAACGGGAGACATGTTCAAATATGTCTCAGTTTTCCTCCCCTGGTACTCGGGTGCAACATTCCAGACGCTTTACTAACACTCTCCCGACTTGGAGAGTCAGCGCCTTTAACCTCCTGTTTGGCCCAGTTTGCAATTTCTGCGGAAGATGAACAGGAATAGCGAGAACCAATGAGAGACTAGCTGGAGGTGTCTGGACGGGCAAATTTAACTCTCATTTCCCACCAGGAAGAGGAAATAACCAAAGGCTCAGTGTGCCGTGCCGGAACCAGATTAGGGCCTGAAGCCATCCTGCGGTGTTGCGGCCAGCTGAAAACAAAGCGAGTTGAAGAAAGGAGCTCAGGGACACTGTAATTCACAAACCTGCAGAGTTATAAATGACAGCTATCGTCCAAAAATAGACTGAAGTAAGGCTGCCAAGAGGACTTGAAAGCGGGGCAGAATTGCAGGAAACCGATTTCAGGAGGTAGACTGGAATTGCATTGAAAGCATAGGAAAAGAGGCAGAACGTCCACAATGATGCACTTGGCCAAAAAGGGCGTATGCGTTTTTTCCTGAATATATTCAGGAAAAAACGCATACGCCCTTTTTGGCCAACCAAGCAAGCTTGCAAAGGAAATCTGCACTACAATGAAGTCTCACTTCCCCCCGGTCAAAAGGGCCATCTGAAAAAAGTGTAAAATCCAGAAAGGCAGGACAGGCCATGGAGAACTGGGAGCCTTGTTATGCTGATGGGCGGGATGTAAATTGCCAACAACCACTCCGGAGAAGTGTATGGTGTTTCCTGAAACATCTAAAAAACAAAGCAACAGAACCTAGGGCACTTCCACTTATGGTCCTATAGCTTAGGGAAATTAAAATCAAAAAGACACAGCCACCCCAAAGTTTGGAACGGCTCTGTTTACAAGAACCTCGTTTACAGTACAAGTTCAACATCGCAGAAAGTGAAAAATGGATAAAGAAGTTGTGGTATTTACTTACAAAGCAATATCACTCAGCAATGAAATCTGTGTCATCAGGCCCTTAGCAGCACAATGAGTGGATTCAGGTATGATGATTCTAACTGAAGTAAGTCACACAGAAAAAGAAACATCATAAGATATCAGTAATACACGGAATGTAAACTTGGCTACACAGGAACTGAATTACAGAACAGAACAGGGTCTCAAATTTAGAAAACCAACTTATGCTTGCTTAAGGGTAAAGGTGAGTTGGGGTGCTGCATAAAACCAGAGATTGAAATGAGTACAGATAAAGTTCCTTAAGTCAAATATGGAATAGACAAGAGCTACTCCTTGCTCAACGAAATGGACTCAACATCGCATATTAAACGCCTAAGAATGTACCTGACTAGTAAGTATCTTAAAACCTATGGATTGCTATGTCTCCGAAAGAGAATCAAGCATGTGTACAGGGGCATAAACGCAGCAGTGATAGGATTGGAGAGGTTCGGTGAGCAAATGAAGACCCTTTGAAGTCATATTGCATGGTACCCATTACACGGGTCTTAACTCTCCAGGTTTAAGGTATTCTTCCTTCAGCTAAAACATGCATGTGGAACAAAAGTATGATCAACCATGTGAACGGGAGACGTGTTCAAATATGTCTCAGTTTTCCTCCCCTGGTACTCGGGTGCAACATTCCAGACGCTTTACTAACACTCTCCCGACTTGGAGAATCAGCGCCTTTAAACTCCTGTTTGGCCCAGTTTGCAATTTCTGCGGAAGATGAACAGGAAAAGCGAGAACCAATGAGAGACTAGCTGGAGGTGTCTGGACGGGCAAATTTAACTCTCATTTCCCACTAGGAAGAGGAAATAACCAAAGGCTCAGCGTGCCGTGCCGGAACCAGATTAGGGCCTGAAGCCATCCTGCGGTGTTGCGGCCAGGTCACAAGAAAGCGAGTTGAAGAAAGGAGCTCAGGGGCACTGTAATTCACAAACCTGCAGAGTTATAAATGACAGCTATCGTCCAAAAATAGACTGAAGTAAGGCTGCCAAGAGGACTTGAAAACGGGGCAGAATTGCAGGAAACCGATTTCAGGAGGTAGACTGGAATTGCATTGAAAGCATAGGAAAAGAGGCAGAACGTCCACAATGATGCACTTGGCCAAAAAGGGCGTATGCGTTTTTTCCTGAATATATTCAGGAAAAAACGCATACGCCCTTTTTGGCCAACCAAGCAAGCTTGCAAAGGAAATCTGCACTACAATGAAGTCTCACTTCCCCCCGGTCAAAAGGGCCATCTGAAAAAAGTGTAAAATCCAGAAAGGCAGGACAGGCCATGGAGAACTGGGAGCCTTGTTATGCTGATGGGCGGGATGTAAATTGCCAACAGACACTGGGGAGAAGTGTATGGTGTTTCCTGAAACATCTAAAAAACAAAGCAACAGAGCCTAGGGCACTTCCACTTATGGTCCTATAGATTAGGGAAATTAAAATGAAAAAGACACAGCCACCCCAAAGTTTGGGACGCCTCTGTTTACAAGAACCTCGTTTACAGTACAAGTTCAACATCGCAGAAAGTGAAAAATGGATAAAGAAGTTGTGGTATTTACTTACAAAGCAATATCACTCAGCAATGAAATCTGTGTCATCAGGCCCTTAGCAGCACAATGAGTGGATTCAGGTATGATGATTCTAACTGAAGTAAGTCACACAGAAAAAGAAACATCATAAGATATCAGTAATACACGGAATGTAAACTTGGCTACACAGGAACTGAATTACAGAACAGAACAGGGTCTCAAATTTAGAAAACCAACTTATGCTTGCTTAAGGGTAAAGGTGAGTTGGGGTGCTGCATAAAACCAGAGATTGAAATGAGTACAGATAAAGTTCCTTAAGTCAAATATGGAATAGACAAGAGCTACTCCTTGCTCAACGAAATGGACTCAACACCGCATATTAAACGCCTAAGAATGTACCTGACTAGTAAGTATCTTAAAACCTATGGATTGCTATGTCTCCGAAAGAGAATCAAGCATGTGTACAGGGGCATAAACGCAGCAGTGATAGGATTGGAGAGGTTCGGTGAGCAAATGAAGAACCTTTGAAGTCATATTGCATGGTACCCATTACACGGGTCTTAACTCTCCAGGTTTAAGGTATTCTTCCTTCAGCTAAAACATGCATGTGGAACCCAAGTATGATCAACCATGTGAACGGGAGACATGTTCATATATGTCTCAGTTTTCCTCCCCTGGTACTCGGGTGCAACATTCCAGACGCTTTACTAACACTCTCCCGACTTGGAGAGTCAGTCCCTTTAACCTCCTGTTTGGCCCAGTTTGCAATTTCTGTGGAAGATGAACAGGAATAGCGAGAACCAATGAGAGGCTAGCTGGAGGTGTCTGGACGGGCAAATTTAACTCTCATTTCCCACCAGGAAGAGGAATTAACCAAAGGCTCAGCATGCCGGGCCGGAACCAGATTAGGGCCTGAAGCCATCCTGCGGTGTTGCGGCCAGGTCACAAGAAAGCGAGTTGAAGAAAGGAGCTCAGGGGCACTGTAATTCACAAACCTGCAGAGTTATAAATGACAGCTATCGTCCAAAAATAGACTGAAGTAAGGCTGCCAAGAGGACTTGAAAGCGGGGCAGAATTGCAGGAAACCGATTTCAGGAGGTAGACTGGAATTGCATTGAAAGCATAGGAAAAGAGGCAGAACGTCCACAATGATGCACTTGGCCAAAAAGGGCGTATGCGTTTTTTCCTGAATATATTCAGGAAAAAATGCATACGCACTTTTTGGCCAACCAAGCAAGCTTGCAAAGGAAATCTGCACTACAATGAAGTCTCACTTCCCCCCGGTCAAAAGGGCCATCTGAAAAAAGTGTAAAATCCAGAAAGGCAGGACAGGCCATGGAGAACTGGGAGCCTTGTTATGCTGATGGGCGGGATGTAAATTGCCAACAACCACTCGGGAGAAGTGTATGGTGTTTCCTGAAACATCTAAAAAACAAAGCAACAGAACCTAGGGCACTTCCACTTATGGTCCTACAGCTTAGGGAAATTAAAATGAAAAAGACACAGCCACCCCAAAGTTTGGGACGCCTCTGTTTACAAGAACCTCGTTTACAGTACAAGTTCAACATCGCAGAAAGTGAAAAATGGATAAAGAAGTTGTGGTATTTACTTACAAAGCAATATCACTCAGCAATGAAATCTGTGTCATCAGGCCCTTAGCAGCACAATGAGTGGATTCAGGTATGATGATTCTAACTGAAGTAAGTCACACAGAAAAAGAAACATCATAAGATATCAGTAATACACGGAATGTAAACTTGGCTACACAGGAACTGAATTACAGAACAGAACAGGGTCTCAAATTTAGAAAACCAACTTATGCTTGCTTAAGGGTAAAGGTGAGTTGGGGTGCTGCATAAAACCAGAGATTGAAATGAGTACAGATAAAGTTCCTTAAGTCAAATATGGAATAGACAAGAGCTACTCCTTGCTCAACGAAATGGACTCAACATCGCATATTAAACGCCTAAGAATGTACCTGACTAGTAAGTATCTTAAAACCTATGGATTGCTATGTCTCCGAAAGAGAATCAAGCATGTGTACAGGGGCATAAACGCAGCAGTGATAGGATTGGAGAGGTTCGGTGAGCAAATGAAGACCCTTTGAAGTCATATTGCATGGTACCCATTACACGGGTCTTAACTCTCCAGGTTTAAGGTATTCTTCCTTCAGCTAAAACATGCATGTGGAACCCAAGTATGATCAACCATGTGAACGGGAGACGTGTTCAAATATGTCTCAGTTTTCCTCCCCTGGTACTCGGGTGCAACATTCCAGACGCTTTACTAACACTCTCCCGACTTGGAGAGTCAGCGCCTTTAACCTCCTGTTTGGCCCAGTTTGCAATTTCTGCGGAAGATGAACAGGAATAGCGAGAACCAATGAGAGACTAGCTGGAGGTGTCTGGACGGGCAAATTTAACTCTCATTTCCCACCAGGAAGAGGAAATAACCAAAGGCTCAGCGTGCCGTGCCGGAACCAGATTAGGGCCTGAAGCCATCCTGCGGTGTTGCGGCCAGCTCAAAAGAAAGCGAGTTGAAGAAAGGAGCTCAGGGGCACTGTAATTCACAAACCTGCAGAGTTATAAATTACAGCTATCGTCCAAAAATAGACTGAAGTAAGGCTGCCAAGAGGACTTGAAAGCGGGGCAGAATTGCAGGAAACCGATTTCAGGAGGTAGACTGGAATTGCATTGAAAGCATAGGAAAAGAGGCAGAACGTCCACAATGATGCACTTGGCCAAAAAGGGCGTATGCGTTTTTTACTGAATATATTCAGGAAAAAACGCATACGCCCATTTTGGCCAACCAAGCAAGCTTGCAAAGGAAATCTGCACTACAATGAAGTCTCACTTCCCCCCGGTCAAAAGGGCCATCTGAAAAAAGTGTAAAATCCAGAAAGGCAGGACAGGCCATGGAGAACTGGGAGCCTTGTTATGCTGATGGGCGGGATGTAAATTGCCAACAACCACTCCGGAGAAGTGTATGGTGTTTCCTGAAACATCTAAAAAACAAAGCAACAGAACCTAGGGCACTTCCACTTATGGTCCTATAGCTTAGGGAAATTAAAATCAAAAAGACACAGCCACCCCAAAGTTTGGGACGCCTCTGTTTACAAGAACCTCGTTTACAGTACAAGTTCAACATCGCAGAAAGTGAAAAATGGATAAAGAAGTTGTGGTATTTACTTACAAAGCAATATCACTCAGCAATGAAATCTGTGTCATCAGACCCTTAGCAGCACAATGAGTGGATTCAGGTATGATGATTCTAACTGAAGTAATTCACACAGAAAAAGAAACATCATAAGATATCAGTAATACACGGAATGGAAACTTGGCTACACAGGAACTGAATTACAGAACAGAACAGGGTCTCAAATTTAGAAAACCAACTTATGCTTGCTTAAGGGTAAAGGTGAGTTGGGGTGCTGCATAAAACCAGAGATTGAAATGAGCACAGATAAAGTTCCTTAAGTCAAATATGGAATAGACAAGAGCTACTCCTTGCTCAACGAAATGGACTCAACACCGCATATTAAACGCCTAAGAATGTACCTGACTAGTAAGTATCTTAAAACCTATGGATTGCTATGTCTCCGAAAGAGAATCAAGCATGTGTACAGGGGCATAAACGCAGCAGTGATAGGATTGGAGAGGTTCGGTGAGCAAATGAAGACCCTTTGAAGTCATATTGCATGGTACCCATTCCACGGGTCTCAACTCTCCAGGTTTAAGGTATTCTTCCTTCAGCTAAAACATGCATGTGGAACCCAGAGTATGATCAACCATGTGAACGGGAGACGTGTTCAAATATGTCTCAGTTTTCCTCCCCTGGTACTCGGGTGCAACATTCCAGACGCTTTATTAACACTCTCCCGACTTGGAGAGTCAGTCCCTTTAACCTCCTGTTTGGCCCAGTTTGCAATTTCTGCGGAAGATGAACAGGAATAGCGAGAACCAATGAGAGACTAGCTGGAGGTGTCTGGACGGGCAAATTTAACTCTCATTTCCCACCAGGTAGAGGAATTAAACAAAGGCTCAGCGTGCCATGCCGGAACCAGATTAGGGCCTGAAGCCATCCTGCGGTGTTGCGGCCAGGTCACAAGAAAGCGAGTTGAAGAAAGGAGCTCAGGGGCACTGTAATTCACAAACCTGCAGAGTTATAAATGACAGCTATCGTCCAAAAATAGACTGAAGTTAGCCTGCCAAGAGGACTTGGAAGCGTGGCAGAATTGCAGGAAACCGATTTCAGGAGGTAGACTGGAATTGCATTGAAAGCATAGGAAAAGAGGCAGAACGTCCACAATGATGCACTTGGCCAAAAAGGGCGTATGCGTTTTTTCCTGAATATATTCAGGAAAAAACGCATACGCCCTTTTTGGCCAACCAAGCAAGCTTGCAAAGGAAATCTGCACTACAATGAAGTCTCACTTCCCCTCGGTCAAAAGGGCCATCTGAAAAAAGTGTAAAATCCAGAAAGGCAACAGGCCATTGAGAACTGGGAGCCTTGTTATGCTGATGGGCGGGATGTAAATTGCCAACAGACACGTGGGAGAAGTGTATGGTGTTTCCTGAAACATCTAAAAAACAAAGCAACAGAGCCTAGGGTACTTCCACTTATGGTCCTATAGCTTAGGGAAATTAAAATCAAAAAGACACAGCCACCCCAAAGTTTGGGACGCCTCCGTTTACAAAAACCTCGTTTACCGTACAAGTTCAATATCACAGAAAGTGAAAAATGGATAAAGAACTTGTGGTACTTACATACAATGCAGTATCACTCAGCAATGAAATCTATGTCATCAGGCCCATAGCAGCATAATGAGTGGATTCAGGTACGATGATTCTAACTGAAGTAAGTCACACAGAAAAAGAAACATCATAAGATATCACTAATACACGGAATGTAAACTTGGCTACACAGGAACTGCATTCCAAAACTGAACTGGGTCTCAAATTTAGAAAACCAACTTATGCTTGCTTAAGGGGAAAGTTGAGTTGGGGTGCTGCATAAAACCAGAGATTGAAATGAGCACAGATAAAGTTCCTTATGCCAAATATGGAATAGACAAGAGCTACTCCTTGCTCAACGAAATGGACTCAACACCGCATATTAAACGCCTAAGAATGTACCTGACTAGTAAGTATCTTAAAACCTATGGATTGCTATGTCTCCGAAAGAGAATCAAGCATGTGTACAGGGGCATAAACGCAGCAGTGATAGGATTGGAGAGGTTCGGTGAGCAAATGAAGACCCTTTGAAGTCATATTGCATGGTACCCATTCCACGGGTTTCAACTACCAAGGTTTTAGGTATTCTTCCTTCAGCTAAAATATGCATGTGGAACCCAGAGTATGATCAACCATGTGATCGGGAGACGTGTTCAAATATGTCTCAGTTTTCCTCCCCTGGTACTCGGGTGCAACATTCCAGACGCTTTACTAACACTCTCCCCACTTGGAGAGTCAGTCCCTTTAACCTCCTGTTTGGCCCAGTTTGCAATTTCTGCGGAAGATGAACAGGAATAGCGAGAACCAATGAGAGGCTAGCTGGAGGTGTCTGGACGGGCAAATTTAACTCTCATTTCCCACCAGGAAGAGGAAATAACCAAAGGCTCAGCGTGCCGTGCCGGAACCAGATTAGGGCCTGAAGCCATCCTGCGGTGTTGCGGCCAGGTCACAAGAAAGCAAGTTGAAGAAAGGAGCTCAGGGGCACTGTAATTCACAAACCTGCAGAGTTATAAATGACAGCTATCGTCCAAAAATAGACTGAAGTAAGGCTGCCAAGAGGACTTGAAAGCGGGGCAGAATTGCAGGAAACCGATTTCAGGAGGTAGACTGGAATTGCATTGAAAGCATAGGAAAAGAGGCAGAACGTCCACAATGATGCACTTGGCCAAAAAGGGCGTATGCGTTTTTTCCTGAATATATTCAGGAAAAAACGCATACGCCCTTTTTGGCCAACCAAGCAAGCTTGCAAAGGAAATCTGCACTACAATGAAGTCTCACTTCCCCCCGGTCAAAAGGGCCATCTGAAAAAAGTGTAAAATCCAGAAAGGCAGGACAGGCCATGGAGAACTGGGAGCCTTGTTATGCTGATGGGCGGGATGTAAATTGCCAACAACCACTCCGGAGAAGTGTATGGTGTTTCCTGAAACATCTAAAAAACAAAGCAACAGAGCCTAGGGCACTTCCACTTATGGTCCTATAGCTTAGGGAAATTAAAATCAAAAAGACACAGCCACCCCAAAGTTTGGGACGCCTCCGTTTACAAGAACCTCGTTTACCGTACAAGTTCAATATCACAAAAAGTGAAAAATGGATAAAGAACTTGTGGTACTTACGTACAATGCAGTATCAGTCAGCAATGAAATCTATGTCATCAGGCCCGTAGCAGAATAATGAGTGGATTCAGGTACGATGATTCTAACTGAAATAAGTCACACAGAAAAAGAAACATCATAAGATATCACTAATACACGGAATGTAAACTTGGCTACACAGGAACTGCATTCCAAAACAGAACAGGGTCTCAAATTTAGAAAACCAACTTATGCTTGCTTAAGGGGAAAGGTGAGTTGGGTTGCTGCATAAAACCAGAGATTGAAATGAGCACAGATAAAGTTCCTTAAGCCAAATATGGAATAGACAAGAGCTACTCCTTGCTCAACGAAATGGACTCAACACCGCATATTAAACGCCTAAGAATGTACCTGACTAGTAAGTATCTTAAAACCTATGGATTGCTATGTCTCCGAAAGAGAATCAAGCATGTGTACAGGGGCATAAACGCAGCAGTGATAGGATTGGAGAGGTTCGGTGAGCAAATGAAGACCCTTTGAAGTCATATTGCATGGTGCCCATTCCACGGGTTTCAACTACCCAGGTTTTAGGTATTCTTCCTTCAGCTAAAACATGCATGTCGAACCCAGAGTATGATCAACCATGTGATCGGGAGACGTGTTCAAATATGTCTCAGTTTTCCTCCCCTGGTACTCGGGTGCAACATTCCAGACGCTTTACTAACACTCTCCCCACTTGGAGAGTCAGCGCCTTTAACCTCCTGTTTGGCCCAGTTTGCAATTTCTGCGGAAGATGAACAGGAATAGCGAGAACCAATGAGAGGCTAGCTGGAGATGTCTGGACGGGCAAATTTAACTCTCATTTCCCACCAGGAAGAGGAAATAACCAAAGGCTCAGCGTGCCGTACCGGAACCAGATTAGGGCCTGAAGCCATCCTGCGGTGTTGCGGCCAGGTCACAAGAAAGCGAGTTGAAGAAAGGAGCTCAGGGGCACTGTAATTCACAAACCTGCAGAGTTATAAATGACAGCTATCGTCCAAAAATAGACTGAAGTAAGGCTGCCAAGAGGACTTGAAAGCGGGGCAGAATTGCAGGAAACCGATTTCAGGAGGTAGACTGGAATTGCATTGAAAGCATAGGAAAAGAGGCAGAACGTCCACAATGATGCACTTGGCCAAAAAGGGCGTATACGTTTTTTCCTGAATATATTCAGGAAAAAACGCATACGCCCTTTTTGGCCAACCAAGCAAGCTTGCAAAGGAAATCTGCACTACAATGAAGTCTCACTTCCCCCCGGTCAAAAGGGCCATCTGAAAAAAGTGTAAAATCCAGAAAGGCAGGACAGGCCATGGAGAACTGGGAGTCTTGTTATGCTGATGGGCGGGATGTAAATTGCCAACAGACACTTGGGAGAAGTGTATGGTGTTTCCTGAAACATCTAAAAAACAAAGCAACAGAACCTAGGGCACTTCCACTTATGGTCCTATAGCTTAGGGAAATTAAAATCAAAAAGACACAGCCACCCCAAAGTTTGGAACGGCTCTGTTTACAAGAACCTCGTTTACAGTACAAGTTCAACATCGCAGAAAGTGAAAAATGGATAAAGAAGTTGTGGTATTTACTTACAAAGCAATATCACTCAGCAAGGAAATCTGTGTCATCAGGCCCTTAGCAGCACAATGAGTGGATTCAGGTATGATGATTCTAACTGAAATAAGTCACACAGAAAAAGAAACATCATAAGATATCAGTAATACACGGAATGTAAACTTGGCTACACAGGAACTGAATTACAGAACAGAACAGGGTCTCAAATTTAGAAAACCAACTTATTCTTGCTTAAGGGTAAAGGTGAGTTGGGGTGCTGCATAAAACCAGAGATTGAAATGAGCACAGATAAAGGTCCTTAAGCCAAATATGGAATAGACAAGAGCTACTCCTTGCTCAACGAAATGGACTCAACACCGCATATTAAACGCCTAAGAATGTACCTGACTAGTAAGTATCTTAAAACATATGGATTGCTATGTCTCCGAAAGAGAATCAAGCGTGTGTACAGGGGCATAAACGCAGCAGTGATAGGATTGGAGAGGTTCGGTGAGCAAATGAAGACCCTTTGAAGTCATATTGCATGGTGCCCATTCCACGGGTTTCAACTACCCAGGTTTTAGGTATTCTTCCTTCAGCTAAAACATGCATGTGGAACCCAGAGTATGATCAACCATGTGATCGGGAGACGTGTTCAAATATGTCTCAGTTTTCCTCCCCTGGTACTCGGGTGCAACATTCCAGACGCTTTACTAACACTCTCCCGACTTGGAGAGTCAGCGCCTTTAACCTCCTGTTTGGCCCAGTTTGCAATTTCTGCGGAAGATGAACAGGAATAGCGAGAACCAATGAGAGGCTAGCTGGAGATGTCTGGACGGGCAAATTTAACTCTCATTTCCCAACAGGAAGTGGAAATAACCAAAGGCTCAGCGTGCCGTACCGGAACCAGATTAGGGCCTGAAGCCATCCTGCGGTGTTGCGGCCAGGTCACAAGAAAGCGAGTTGAAGAAAGGAGCTCAGGGGCACTGTAATTCACAAACCTGCAGAGTTATAAATGACAGCTATCGTCCAAAAATAGACTGAAGTAAGGCTGCCAAGAGGACTTGAAAGCGGGGCAGAATTGCAGGAAACCGATTTCAGGAGGTAGACTGGAATTGCATTGAAAGCATAGGAAAAGAGGCAGAACGTCCACAATGATGCACTTGGCCAAAAAGGGTGTATGCGTTTTTTCCTGAATATATTCAGGAAAAAACGCATACGCCCTTTTTGGCCAACCAAGCAAGCTTGCAAAGGAAATCTGCACTACAATGAAGTCTCACTTCCCCCCGGTCAAAAGGGCCATCTGAAAAAAGTGTAAAATCCAGAAAGGCAGGACAGGCCATGGAGAACTGGGAGCCTTGTTATGCTGATGGGCGGGATGTAAATTGCCAACAGACACTTGGGAGAAGTGTATGGTGTTTCCTGAAACATCTAAAAAACAAAGCAACAGAGCCTAGGGCACTTCCACTTATGGTCCTATAGCTTAGGGAAATTAAAATAAAAAAGACACAGCCACCCCAAAGTTTGGGACGCCTCTGTTTACAAGAACCCCGTTTACCGTACAAGTTCAATATCACATAAAGTGTAAAATGGATAAAGAACTTGTGGTACTTACGTACAATGCAGTATCACTCAGCAATGAAATCTATGTCATCAGGCCCGTAGTAGCATAATGAGTGGATTCAGGTATGATGATTCTAACTGAAATAAGTCACACAGAAAAAGAAACATCATAAGATATCACTAATACACGGAATGTAAACTTGGCTACACAGGAACTGCATTCCAAAACAGAACAGGGTCTCAAATTTAGAAAACCAACTTATGCTTGCTTAAGGAGAAAGGTGAGTTGGGGTGCTGCATAAAACCAGAGATTGAAATGAGCACAGATAAAGTTCCTTAAGCCAAATATGGAATAGACAAGAGCTACTCCTTGCTCAACGAAATGGACTCAAAACCCCATATTAAACGCCTAAGAATGTACCTGACTAGTAAGTATCTTAAAACCTATGGATTGCTATGTCTCCAAAAGAGAATCAAGCGTGTGTACAGGGGCATAAACGCAGCAGTGATAGGATTGGAGAGGTTCGGTGAGCAAATGAAGACCCTTTGAAGTCATATTGCATGGTACCCATTACACGGGTTTCAACTACCAAGGTTTAAGGTATTCTTCCTTCAGCTAAAACATGCATGTGGAACCCAGAGTATGATCAACCATGTGAACGGGAGACGTGTTCAAATATGTCTCAGTTTTCCTCCCCTGGTACTCGGGTGCAACATTCCAGACGCTTTACTAACACTCTCCCGACTTGGAGAGTCAGCGCCTTTAACCTCCTGTTTGGCCCAGTTTGCAATTTCTGCGGAAGATGAACAGGAATAGCGAGAACCAATGAGAGGCTAGCTGGAGATGTCTGGACGGGCAAATTTAACTCTCATTTCCCAACAGGAAGAGGAAATAACCAAAGGCTCAGCGTGCCGTACCGGAACCAGATTAGGGCCTGAAGCCATCCTGCGGTGTTGCGGCCAGGTCACAAGAAAGCGAGTTGAAGAAAGGAGCTCAGGGGCACTGTAATTCACAAACCTGCAGAGTTATAAATGACAGCTATCGTCCAAAAATAGACTGAAGTAAGGCTGCCAAGAGGACTTGAAAGCGGGGCAGAATTGCAGGAAACCGATTTCAGGAGGTAGACTGGAATTGCATTGAAAGCATAGGAAAAGAGGCAGAACGTCCACAATGATGCACTTGGCCAAAAAGGGCGTATACGTTTTATCCTGAATATATTCAGGAAAAAACGCATACGCCCTTTTTGGCCAACCAAGCAAGCTTGCAAAGGAAATCTGCACTACAATGAAGTCTCACTTCCCCCCGGTCAAAAGGGCCATCTGAAAAAAGTGTAAAATCCAGAAAGGCAGGACAGGCCATGGAGAACTGGGAGCCTTGTTATGCTGATGGGCGGGATGTAAATTGCCAACAACCACTCGGGAGAAGTGTATGGTGTTTCCTGAAACATCTAAAAAACAAAGCAACAGAACCTAGGGCACTTCCACTTATGGTCCTATAGCTTAGGGAAATTAAAATCAAAAAGACACAGCCACCCCAAAGTTTGGAACGGCTCTGTTTACAAGAACCTCGTTTACAGTACAAGTTCAACATCGCAGAAAGTGAAAAATGGATAAAGAAGTTGTGGTATTTACTTACAAAGCAATATCACTCAGCAATGAAATCTGTGTCATCAGGCCCTTAGCAGCACAATGAGTGGATTCAGGTATGATGATTCTAACTGAAATAAGTCACACAGAAAAAGAAACATCATAAGATATCAGTAATACACGGAATGTAAACTTGGCTACACAGGAACTGAATTACAGAACAGAACAGGGTCTCAAATTTAGAAAACCAACTTATTCTTGCTTAAGGGTAAAGGTGAGTTGGGGTGCTGCATAAAACCAGAGATTGAAATGAGCACAGATAAAGGTCCTTAAGCCAAATATGGAATAGACAAGAGCTACTCCTTGCTCAACGAAATGGACTCAACACCGCATATTAAACGCCTAAGAATGTACCTGACTAGTAAGTATCTTAAAACATATGGATTGCTATGTCTCCGAAAGAGAATCAAGCGTGTGTACAGGGGCATAAACGCAGCAGTGATAGGATTGGAGAGGTTCGGTGAGCAAATGAAGACCCTTTGAAGTCATATTGCATGGTGCCCATTCCACGGGTTTCAACTACCCATGTTTTAGGTATTCTTCCTTCAGCTAAAACATGCATGTGGAACCCAGAGTATGATCAACCATGTGATCGGGAGACGTGTTCAAATATGTCTCAGTTTTCCTCCCCTGGTACTCGGGTGCAACATTCCAGACGCTTTACTAACACTCTCCCCACTTGGAGAGTCAGCGCCTTTAACCTCCTGTTTGGCCCAGTTTGCAATTTCTGCGGAAGATGAACAGGAATAGCGAGAACCAATGAGAGGCTAGCTGGAGATGTCTGGACGGGCAAATTTAACTCTCATTTCCCAACAGGAAGAGGAAATAACCAAAGGCTCAGCGTGCCGTACCGGAACCAGATTAGGGCCTGAAGCCATCCTGCGGTGTTGCGGCCAGGTCACAAGAAAGCGAGTTGAAGAAAGGAGCTCAGGGGCACTGTAATTCACAAACCTGCAGAGTTATAAATGACAGCTATCGTCCAAAAATAGACTGAAGTAAGGCTGCCAAGAGGACTTGAAAGCGGGGCAGAATTGCAGGAAACCGATTTCAGGAGGTAGACTGGAATTGCATTGAAAGCATAGGAAAAGAGGCAGAACGTCCACAATGATGCACTTGGCCAAAAAGGGTGTATGCGTTTTTTCCTGAATATATTCAGGAAAAAACGCATACGCCCTTTTTGGCCAACCAAGCAAGCTTGCAAAGGAAATCTGCACTACAATGAAGTCTCACTTCCCCCCGGTCAAAAGGGCCATCTGAAAAAAGTGTAAAATCCAGAAAGGCAGGACAGGCCATGGAGAACTGGGAGCCTTGTTATGCTGATGGGCGGGATGTAAATTGCCAACAGACACTTGGGAGAAGTGTATGGTGTTTCCTGAAACATCTAAAAAACAAAGCAACAGAGCCTAGGGCACTTCCACTTATGGTCCTATAGCTTAGGGAAATTAAAATAAAAAAGACACAGCCACCCCAAAGTTTGGGACGCCTCTGTTTACAAGAACCCCGTTTACCGTACAAGTTCAATATCACATAAAGTGTAAAATGGATAAAGAACTTGTGGTACTTACGTACAATGCAGTATCACTCAGCAATGAAATCTATGTCATCAGGCCCGTAGTAGCATAATGAGTGGATTCAGGTATGATGATTCTAACTGAAATAAGTCACACAGAAAAAGAAACATCATAAGATATCACTAATACACGGAATGTAAACTTGGCTACACAGGAACTGCATTCCAAAACAGAACAGGGTCTCAAATTTAGAAAACCAACTTATGCTTGCTTAAGGAGAAAGGTGAGTTGGGGTGCTGCATAAAACCAGAGATTGAAATGAGCACAGATAAAGTTCCTTAAGCCAAATATGGAATAGACAAGAGCTACTCCTTGCTCAACGAAATGGACTCAAAACCCCATATTAAACGCCTAAGAATGTACCTGACTAGTAAGTATCTTAAAACCTATGGATTGCTATGTCTCCAAAAGAGAATCAAGCGTGTGTACAGGGGCATAAACGCAGCAGTGATAGGATTGGAGAGGTTCGGTGAGCAAATGAAGACCCTTTGAAGTCATATTGCATGGTACCCATTACACGGGTTTCAACTACCAAGGTTTAAGGTATTCTTCCTTCAGCTAAAACATGCATGTGGAACCCAGAGTATGATCAACCATGTGAACGGGAGACGTGTTCAAATATGTCTCAGTTTTCCTCCCCTGGTACTCGGGTGCAACATTCCAGACGCTTTACTAACACTCTCCCGACTTGGAGAGTCAGTCCCTTTAACCTCCTGTTTGGCCCAGTTTGCAATTTCTGCGGAAGATGAACAGGAATAGCGAGAACCAATGAGAGGCTAGCTGGAGGTGTCTGGACGGGCAAATTTAACTCTCATTTCGCACCAGGAAGAGGAATTAACCAAAGGCTCAGCATGCCGGGCCGGAACCAGATTAGGGCCTGAAGCCATCCTGCGGTGTTGCGGCCAGGTCACAAGAAAGCGAGTTGAAGAAAGGAGCTCAGGGGCACTGTAATTCACAAACCTGCAGAGTTATAAATGACAGCTATCGTCCAAAAATAGACTGAAGTAAGGCTGCCAAGAGGACTTGAAAGCGGGGCAGAATTGCAGGAAACCGATTTCAGGAGGTAGACTGGAATTGCATTGAAAGCATAGGAAAAGAGGCAGAACGTCCACAATGATGCACTTGGCCAAAAAGGGCGTATGCGTTTTTTCCTGAATATATTCAGGAAAAAACGCATACGCCCTTTTTGGCCAACCAAGCAAGCTTGCAAAGGAAATCTGCACTACAATGAAGTCTCACTTCCCCCCGGTCAAAAGGGCCATCTGAAAAAAGTGTAAAATCCAGAAAGGCAACAGGCCATTGAGAACTGGGAGCCTTGTTATGCTGATGGGCGGGATGTAAATTGCCAACAGACACTCGGGAGAAGTGTATGGTGTTTCCTGAGACATCTAAAAAACAAAGCAACAGAGCCTAGGGCACTTCCACTTATGGTCCTATAGCTTAGGGAAATTAAAATCAAAAAGACACAGCCACCCCAAAGTTTGGAACGGCTCTGTTTACAAGAACCTCGTTTACAGTACAAGTTCAACATCGCAGAAAGTGAAAAATTGATAAAGAAGTTGTGGTATTCACTTAGAAAGCAATATCACTCAGCAATGAAATCTATGTCATCAGGCCCGTAGCAGCACAATGAGTGGATTCAGGTATGATGATTCTAACTGAAATAAGTGACACAGAAAAGGAAACATCATAAGATATCAATAATACACGGAATGGAAACTTGGCTACACAGGAACTGAATTACAGAACAGAACAGGGTCTCAAATTTAGAAAACCAACTTATGCTTGCTTAAGGGTAAAGGTGAGTTGGGGTGCTGCATAAAACCAGAGATTGAAATGAGCACAGATAAAGTTCCTTAAGCCAAATATGGAATAGACAAGAGCTACTCCTTGCTCAACGAAATGGACTCAACACCGCATATTAAACGCCTAAGAATGTACCTGACTAGTAAGTATCTTAAAACCTATGGATTGCTATGTCTCCGAAGGGGAATCAAGCATGTGTACAGGGGCATAAACGCAGCAGTGATAGGTTTGGAGAGGTTCGGTGAGCAAATGAAGACCCTTTGAAGTCATATTGCATGGTACCCATTCCACGGGTTTCAACTACCCAGGTTTAAGGTATTCTTCCTTCAGCTAAAACATGCATGTGGAACCCAGAGTATGATCAACCATGTGATCGGGAGACGTGTTCAAATATGTCTCAGTTTTCGTACCCTGGTACTTGGGTGCAACATTCCAGACGCTTTACTAACACTCTCCCCACTTGGAGAGTCAGCACCTTTAACCTCCTGTTTGGCCCAGTTTGCAATTTCTGCGGAAGATGAACAGGAATAGCGAGAACCAATGAGAGACTAGCTGGAGGTGTCTGGACGGGCAAATTTAACTCTCATTTCCCACCAGGAAGAGGAATTAACCAAAGGCTCAGCGTGCCGTGCCGGAAGCAGATTAGGGCCTGAAGCCATCCTGCGGTGTTGCGGCCAGCTCACAAGAAAGCGAGTTGAAGAAAGGAGCTCAGGGGCACTGTAATTCACAAACCTGCAGAGTTATAAATGACAGCTATCGTCCAAAAATAGACTGAAGTAAGGCTGCCAAGAGGACTTGAAAGCGGGGCAGAATTGCAGGAAACCGATTTCAGGAGGTAGACTGGAATTGCATTGAAAGCATAGGAAAAGAGGCAGAACGTCCACAATGATGCACTTGGCCAAAAAGGGCGTATGCGTTTTTTCCTGAATATATTCAGGAAAAAACGCATACGCCCTTTTTGGCCAACCAAGCAAGCTTGCAAAGGAAATCTGCACTACAATGAAGTGTCACTTCCCCCTGGTCAAAAGGGCCATCTGAAAAAAGTGTAAAATCCAGAAAGGCAGGACAGGCCATGGAGAACTGGGAGCCTTGTTATGCTGATGGGCGGGATGTAAATTGCCAAAAGACACTCGCGAGAAGTGTATGGTGTTTCCTGAAACATCTAAAAAACAAAGCAACAGAGCCTAGGGCACTTCCACTTATGGTCCTATAGCTTAGGGAAATTAAAATCAAAAAGACACAGCCACCCCAAAGTTTGGGACGCCTCCGTTTACAAGAACCTCGTTTACCGTACAAGTTCAATATCACAGAAAGTGAAAAATGGATAAAGAACTTGTGGTACTTACGTACAATGCAGTATCACTCAGCAATGAAATCTATGTCATCAGGCCCGTAGCAGCATAATGAGTGGATTCAGGTACGATGATTCTAACTGAAATAAGTCACACAGAAAAAGAAACATCATAAGATATCACTAATACACGGAATGTAAACTTGGCTACACAGGAACTGCATTCCAAAACAGAACAGGGTCTCAAATTTAGAAAACCAACTTATGCTTGCTTAAGGGGAAAGGTGAGTTGGGGTGCTGCATAAAACCAGAGATTGAAATGAGCACAGATAAAGTTCCTTAAGCCAAATATGGAATAGACAAGAGCTACTCCTTGCTCAACGAAATGGACTCAACACCCCATATTAAACGCCTAAGAATGTACCTGACTAGTAAGTATCTTAAAACCTATGGATTGCTATGTCTCCAAAAGAGAATCAAGCGTGTGTACAGGGGCATAAACGCAGCAGTGATAGGATTGGAGAGGTTCGGTGAGCAAATGAAGACCCTTTGAAGTCATATTGTATGGTACCCATTACACGGGTCTCAACTCTCCAGGTTTAAGGTATTCTTCCTTCAGCTAAAACATGCATGTGGAACCCAGAGTATGATCAACCATGTGAACGGGAGACGTGTTCAAATATGTCTCAGTTTTCCTCCCCTGGTACTCGGGTGCAACATTCCAGACGCTTTACTAACACTCTCCCGACTTGGAGAGTCAGTCCCTTTAACCTCCTGTTTGGCCCAGTTTGCAATTTCTGCGGAAGATGAACAGGAATAGCGAGAACCAAAGAGAGGCTAGCTGGAGGTGTCTGGACAGGCAAATTTAACTCTCATTTCCCACCAGGAAGAGGAATTAACCAAAGGCTCAGCATGCCGGGCCGGAACAAGATTAGGGCCTGAAGCCATCCTGCGGTGTTGCGGCCAGGTCACAAGAAAGCGAGTTGAAGAAAGGAGCTCAGGGGCACTGTAATTCACAAACCTGCAGAGTTATAAATGACAGCTATCGTCCAAAAATAGACTGAAGTAAGGCTGCCAAGAGGACTTGAAAGCGGGGCAGAATTGCAGGAAACCGATTTCAGGAGGTAGACTGGAATTGCATTGAAAGCATAGGAAAAGAGGCAGAACGTCCACAATGATGCACTTGGCCAAAAAGGGCGTATGCATTTTTCCTGAATATATTCAGGAAAAAACGCATACGCCCTTTTTGGCCAACCAAGCAAGCTTGCAAAGGAAATCTGCACTACAATGAAGTTTCACTTCCCCCCGGTCAAAAGGGCCATCTGAAAAAAGTGTAAAATCCAGAAAGGCAAGACAGGCCATGGAGAACTGGGAGCCTTGTTATGCTGATGGGCGGGATGTAAATTGCCAACAGACACTCAGGAGAAGTGTATGGTGTTTCCTGAAACATCTAAAAAACAAAGCAACAGAGCCTAGGGCACTTCCACTTATGGTCCTATAGCTTAGGGAAATTAAAATCAAAAAGACACAGCCACCCCAAAGTTTGGGACGCCTCCGTTTACAAGAACCTCGTTTACCGTACAAGTTCAATATCACAGAAAGTGAAAAATGGATAAAGAACTTGTGGTACTTACGTACAATGCAGTATCACTCAGCAATGAAATCTATGTCATCAGGCCTGTAGCAGCATAATGAGTGGATTCAGGTACGATGATTCTAACTGAAATAAGTCACACAGAAAAAGAAACATCATAAGATATCACTAATACACGGAATGTAAACTTGGCTACACAGGAACTGCATTCCAAAACAGAACAGGGTCTCAAATTTAGAAAACCAACTTATGCTTGCTTAAGGGGAAAGGTGAGTTGGGGTGCTGCATAAAACCAGAGATTGAAATGAGCACAGATAAAGTTCCTTAAGCCAAATATGGAATAGACAAGAGCTACTCCTTGCTCAATGAAATGGACTCAACACGGCATATTAAACGCCTAAGAATGTACCTGACTAGTAAGTATCTTAAAACCTATGGATTGCTATGTCTCCAAAAGAGAATCAAGCATGTGTACAGGCGCATAAACGCAGCAGTGATAGGATTGGAGAGGTTCGGTGAGCAAATGAAGACCCTTTGAAGTCATATTGCATGGTACCCATTACACGGGTCCGAACTCTCCAGGTTTAAGGTATTCTTTCTTCAGCTAAAACATGCATGGGGAACCCAGAGTATGATCAACCATGTGAACGGGAGACGTGTTCAAATATTTCTCAGTTTTCCTCCCCTGGTACTCGGGTGCAACATTCCAGACGCTTTACTAACACTCTCCCGATTTGGAGAGTCAGTCCCTTTAACCTCCTGTTTGGCCCAGTTTGCAATTTCTGCGGAAGAGTAACAGGAATAGCGAGAACCAATGAGAGACTAGCTGGAGGTGTCTGGACGGGCAAATTTAACTCTCATTTCCCACCAGGAAGAGGAATTAACCAAAGGCTCAGCGTGCCGTGCCGGAACCAGATTAGGGCCTGAAGCCATCCTGCGGTGTTGCGGCCAGCTCACAAGAAAGCGAGTTGAAGAAAGGAGCTCAGGGGCACTGTAATTCACAAACCTGCAGAGTTATAAATGACAGCTATCGTCCAAAAATAGACTGAAGTAAGGCTGCCAAGAGGACTTGAAAGCGGGGCAGAATTGCAGGAAACCGATTTCAGGAGGTAGACTGGAATTGCATTGAAAGCATAGGAAAAGAGGCAGAACGTCCACAATGATGCACTTGGCCAAAAAGGGCGTATGCGTTTTTTCCTGAATATATTCAGGAAAAAACGCATACGCCCTTTTTGGCCAACCAAGCAAGCTTGCAAAGGAAATCTGCACTACAATGAAGTCTCACTTCCCCCCGGTCAAAAGGGCCATCTGAAAAAAGTGTAAAATCCAGAAAGGCAGGACAGGCCATGGAGAACTGGGAGCCTTGTTATGCTGATGGGCGGGATGTAAATTGCCAACAGACACTCGGGAGAAGTGTATGGTGTTTCCTGAAACATCTAAAAAACAAAGCAACAGAGCCTAGGGCACTTCCACTTATGGTCCTATAGCTTAGGGAAATTAAAATCAAAAAGACACAGCCACCCCAAAGTTTGGGACGCCTCCGTTTACAAGAACCTCGTTTACCGTACAAGTTCAATATCACAGAAAGTGAAAAATGGATAAAGAACTTGTGGTACTTACGTACAATGCAGTATCACTCAGCAATGAAATCTATGTCATCAGGCCCGTAGCAGCATAATGAGTGGATTCAGGTACGATGATTCTAACTGAAATAAGTCACACAGAAAAAGAAACATCATAAGATATCACTAATACACGGAATGTAAACTTGGCTACACAGGAACTGCATTCCAAAACAGAACAGGGTCTCAAATTTAGAAAACCAACTTATGCTTGCTTAAGGGGAAAGGTGAGTTGGGGTGCTGCATAAAACCAGAGATTGAAATGAGCACAGATAAAGTTCCTTAAGCCAAATATGGAATAGACAAGAGCTACTCCTTGCTCAACGAAATGGACTCAAAACCCCATATTAAACGCCTAAGAATGTACCTGACTAGTAAGTATCTTAAAACCTATGGATTTCTATGTCTCCAAAAGAGAATCAAGCGTGTGTACAGGGGCATAAACGCAGCAGTGATAGGATTGGAGAGGTTCGGTGAGCAAATGAAGACCCTTTGAAGTCATATTGCATGGTACCCATTACACGGGTCTCAACTCTCCAGGTTTAAGGTATTCTTCCTTCAGCTAAAACATGCATGTGGAACCCAGAGTATGATCAACCATTTGAACGGGAGACGTGTTCAAATATGTCTCAGTTTTCCTCCCCTGGTACTCGGGTGCAACATTCCAGACGCTTTACTAACACTCTCCCGACTTGGAGAGTCAGTCCCTTTAACCTCCTGTTTGGCCCAGTTTGCAATTTCTGCGGAAGATGAACAGGAATAGCGAGAACCAATGAGAGGCTAGCTGGAGGTGTCTGGACGGGCAAATTTAACTCTCATTTCCCACCAGGAAGAGGAATTAACCAAAGGCTCAGCATGCCGTGCCGGAACAAGATTAGGGCCTGAAGCCATCCTGCGGTGTTGCGGCCAGGTCACAAGAAAGCGAGTTGAAGAAAGGAGCTCAGGGGCACTGTAATTCACAAACCTGCAGAGTTATAAATGACAGCTATCGTCCAAAAATAGACTGAAGTAAGGCTGCCAAGAGGACTTGAAAGCGGGGCAGAATTGCAGGAAACCGATTTCAGGAGGTAGACTGGAATTGCATTGAAAGCATAGGAAAAGAGGCAGAACGTCCACAATGATGCACTTGGCCAAAAAGGGCGTATGCGTTTTTTCCTGAATATATTCAGGAAAAAACGCATACGCCCTTTTTGGCCAACCAAGCAAGCTTGCAAAGGAAATCTGCACTACAATGAAGTCTCACTTCCCCCCGGTCAAAAGGGCCATCTGAAAAAAGTGTAAAATCCAGAAAGGCAGGACGGGCCATGGAGAACTGGGAGCCTTGTTATGCTGATGGGCGGGATGTAAATTGTCAACAACCACTCGGGAGAAGTGTATGGTGTTTCCTGAAACATCTAAAAAACAAAGCAACAGAACCTAGGGCACTTCCACTTATGGTCCTATAGCTTAGGGAAATTAAAATCAAAAAGACACAGCCACCCCAAAGTTTGGAACGGCTGTGTTTACAAGAACCTCGTTTACAGTACAAGTTCAACATCGCAGAAAGTGAAAAATGGAGAAAGAAGTTGTGGTATTTACTTACAAAGCAATATCACTCAGCAATGAAATCTGTGTCATCAGGCCCTTAGCAGCACAATGAGTGGATTCAGGTATGATGATTCTAACTGAAATAAGTCACACAGAAAAAGAAACATCATAAGATATCAGTAATACACGGAATGTAAACTTGGCTACACAGGAACTGAATTACAGAACAGAACAGGGTCTCAAATTTAGAAAACCAACTTATGCTTGCTTAAGGGTAAAGGTGAGTTGGGGTGCTGCATAAAACCAGAGATTGAAATGAGCACAGATGAAGTTCCTTAAGCCAAATATGGAATAGACAAGAGCTACTCCTTGCTCAACGAAATGGACTCAACACCGCATATTAAACGCCTAAGAATGTACCTGACTAGTAAGTATCTTAAAACCTATGGATTGCTATGTCTCCGAAAGAGAATCAAGCATGTGTACAGGGGCATAAACGCAGCAGTGATAGGATTGGAGAGGTTCGGTGAGCAAATGAAGACCCTTTGAAGTCATATTGCATGGTACCCATTCCACGGGTTTCAACTACCCAGGTTTTAGGTATTCTTCCTTCAGCTAAAACATGCATGTGGAACCCAGAGTATGATCAACCATGTGATCGGGAGACGTGTTCAAATATGTCTCAGTTTTCGTACCCTGGTACTCGGGTGCAACATTCCAGACGCTTTACTAACACTCTCCCCACTTGGAAAGTCAGTCCCTTTAACCTCCTGTTTGGCGCAGTTTGCAATTTCTGCGGAAGATGAACAGGAATAGCGAGAACCAATGAGAAACTAGCTGCAGGTGTCTGGATGGGCAAATTTAACTCTCATTTCCCACCAGGAAGAGGAAATAACCAAACGCTCAGCGTGCCGTGCCAGAACCAGATTAGAGCCTGAAGACATCCTGCGGTGCTGCGGCCAGCTCAAAAGAAAGCGAGTTGAAGAAAGGAGCTCAGGGGCACTGTAATTCACAAACCTGCAGAGTTATAAATGACAGCTATCGTCCAAAAATAGACTGAAGTAAGGCTGCCAAGAGGACTTGAAAGCGGGGCAGAATTGCAGGAAACCGATTTCAGGAGGTAGACTGGAATTGCATTGAAAGCATAGGAAAAGAGGCAGAACGTCCACAATGATGCACTTGGCCAAAAAGGGCGTATGCGTTTTTTCCTGAATATATTCAGGAAAAAACGCATACGCCCATTTTGGCCAACCAAGCAAACTTGCAAAGGAAATCTGCACTACAATGAAGTCTCACTTCTCCCCGGTCAAAAGGTCCATCTGAAAAAAGTGTAAAATCCAGAAAGGCAGGACAGGCCATGGAGAACTGGGAGCCTTGTTATGCTGATGGGCGGGATGTGAATTGCCAACAGACACTCGGGAGAAGTGTATGGTGTTTCCTGAAACATCTAAAAAACAAAGCAACAGAGCCTAGGGCACTTCCACTTATGGTCCTATAGCTTAGGGAAATTAAAATCAAAAAGACACAGCCACCGCAAAGTTTGGGACGCCTCCGTTTACACGAACCCCGTTTACCGTACAAGTTCAATATCACAGAAAGTGAAAAATGGATAAAGAACTTGTGGTACTTACGTACAATGCAGTATCACTCAGCAATGAAATCTATGTCATCAGGCCCATAACAGCATAATGAGTGGATTCAGGTACGATGATTGTAACTGAAATAAGTCACACAGAAAAAGAAACATCAAAAGATATCACTAATACACGGAATGTAAACTTGGCTACACAGGAACTGCATTCCAAAACAGAACAGGGTCTCAAATTTAGAAAACCAACTTATGCTTGCTTAAGGGGAAAGGTGAGTTGGGGTGCTGTATAAAACCAGAGATTGAAATGAGCACAGATAAAGGTCCTTAAGCCAAATATGGAATACACAAGAGCTACTCCTTGCTCAACGAAATGGACTCAACATCCCATATTAAACGCCTAAGAATGTACCTGACTAGTAAGTATCTTAAAACCTATGGATTGCTATGTCTCCAAAAGAGAATCAAGCGTGTGTACAGGGGCATAAACGCAGCAGTGATAGGATTGGAGAGGTTCGGTGAGCAAATGAAGACCCTTTGAAGTCATATTGCATGGTACCCATTACACGGGTCCCAACTCTCCAGGTTTAAGGTATTCTTTCTTCAGCTAAAACATGCATGGGGAACCCAGAGTATGATCAACCATGTGAACGGGAGACGTTTTCAAATATGTCTCAGTTTTCCTCCCCTGGTACTCGGGTGCAACATTCCAGACGCTTTACTAACACTCTCCCCACTTGGAGAGTCAGTCCCTTTAACCTCCTGTTTGGCCCAGTTTGCAATTTCTGCGGAAGATGAACAGGAATAGCGAGAACCAATGAGAGACTAGCTGGAGGTGTCTGGACGGGGAAATTTAACTCTCATTTCCCACCAGGAAGAGGAATTAACCAAAGGCTCAGCATGCCGTGCCGGAACCAGATTAGGGCCTGAAGCCATCCTGCGGTGTTGCGGCCAGCTCAAAAGAAAGCGAGTTGAAGAAAGGAGCTCAGGGGCACTGTAATTCACAAACCTGCAGAGTTATAAATGACAGCTATCGTCCAAAAATAGACTGAAGTAAGGCTGCCAAGAGGACTTGAAAGCGGGGCAGAATTGCAGGAAACCGATTTCAGGAGGTAGACTGGAATTGCATTGAAAGCATAGGAAAAGTGGCAGAACGTCCACAATGATGCACTTGGCCAAAAAGGGCATATGCGTTTTTTCCTGAATATATTCAGGAAAAAACGCATACGCCCTTTTTGGCCAACCAAGCAAGCTTGCAAAGGAAATCTGCACTACAATGAAGTCTCACTTCCCCCCGGTCAAAAGGGCCATCTGAAAAAAGTGTAAAATCCAGAAAGGCAGGACAGGCCATGGAGAACTGGGAGCCTTGTTATGCTGATGGGCGGGATGTAAATTGCCAACAACCACTCGGGAGAAGTGTATGGTGTTTCCTGAAACATCTAAAAAACAAAGCAACAGAACCTAGGGCACTTCCACTTATGGTCCTATAGCTTTGGGAAATTAAAATCAAAAAGACACAGCCACCCCAAAGTTTGGAACGGCTCTGTTTACAAGAACCTCGTTTACAGTACAAGTTCAACATCGCAGAAAGTGAAAAATGGATAAAGAAGTTGTGGTATTTACTTACAAAGCAATATCACTCAGCAATGAAATCTGTGTCATCAGGCCCTTAGCAGCACAATGAGTGGATTCAGGTATGATGATTCTAACTGAAATAAGTCACACAGAAAAAGAAACATCATAAGATATCAGTAATACACGGAATGTAAACTTGGCTACACAGGAACTGAATTACAGAACAGAACAGGGTCTCAAATTTAGAAAACCAACTTATGCTTGCTTAAGGGGAAAGGTGAGTTGGGGTGCTGCATAAAAGCAGAGATTGAAATGAGCACAGATAAAGTTCCTTAAGCCAAATATGGAATAGACAAGAGCTACTCCTTGCTCAACGAAATGAACTCAACACCGCATATTAAACGCCTAAGAATGTACCTGACTAGTAAGTATCTTAAAACCTATGGATTGCTATGTCTCCGAAAGAGAATCAAGCATGTGTACAGGGGCATAAACGCAGCAGTGATAGGATTGGAGAGGTTTGGTGAGCAAATGAAGACCCTTTGAAGTCATATTGCATGGTACCCATTACACGGGTCTTAACTCTCCAGGTTTAAGGTATTCTTCCTTCAGCTAAAACATGCATGTGGAACCCAAGTATGATCAACCATGTGAACGGGAGACGTGTTCAAATATGTCTCAGTTTTCCTCCCCTGGTACTCGGGTGCAACATTCCAGACACTTTACTAACACTCTCCCCACTTGGAGAGTCAGCGCCTTTAACCTCCTGTTTGGCCCAGTTTGCAATTTCTGCGGAAGATGAACAGGAATAGCGAGAACCAATGAGAGACTAGCTGGAGGTGTCTGGACGGGCAAATTTAACTCTCATTTCCCACCAGGAAGAGGAAATAAGCAAAGGCTCAGCGTGCCGTGCCAGAACCAGATTAGGGCCTGAAGCCATCCTGCGGTGTTGCGGCCAGGTCACAAGAAAGCGAGTTGAAGAAAGGAGCTCAGGGGCACTGTAATTCACAAACCTGCAGAGTTATAAATGACAGCTATCGTCCAAAAATAAACTGAATTAAGGCTGCCAAAAGGACTTGAAAGCGGGGCAGAATTGCAGGAAACCGATTTCAGGAGGTAGACTGGAATTGCATTGAAAGCATAGGAAAAGAGGCAGAACGTCCACAATGATGCACTTGGCCAAAAAGGGCGTATGCGTTTTTTCCTGAATATATTCAGGAAAAAACGCATACGCCCTTTTTGGCCAACCAAGCAAGCTTGCAAAGGAAATCTGCACTACAATGAAGTCTCAATTCCCCTCGGTCAAAAGGGCCATCTGAAAAAAGTGTAAAATCCAGAAAGGCAGGACAGGCCATGGAGAATTGGGAGCCTTGTTATGCTGATGGGCGGGATGTAAATTGCCAACAACCACTCGGGAGAAGTGTATGGTGTTTCCTGAAACATCTAAAAAACAAAGCAACAGAACCTAGGGCACTTCCACTTATGGTCCTATAGCTTAGGGAAATTAAAATCAAAAAGACACAGCCACCCCAAAGTTTGGAACGGCTCTGTTTACAAGAACCTCGTTTACAGTACAAGTTCAACATCGCAGAAAGTGAAAAATGGATAAAGAAGTTGTGGTATTTACTTACAAACAATATCACTCAGCAATGAAATCTGTGTCATCAGGCCCTTAGCAGCATAATGAGTGGATTCAGGTACGATGATTCTAACTGAAATAAGTCACACAGAAAAAGAAACATCATAAGATATCACTAATACACGGAATGTAAACTTGGCTGCACAGGAACTGCATTCCAAAACAGAACAGGGTCTCAAATTTAGAAAACCAACTTATGCTTGCTTAAGGGGAAAGGTGAGTTGGGGTGCTGCATAAAACCAGAGATTGAAATGAGCACAGATAAAGTTCCTTAAGCCAAATATGGAATAGACAAGAGCTACTCCTTGCTCAACGAAATGGACTCAACACCCCATATTAAACGCCTAAGAATGTACCTGACCAGTAAGTATCTTAAAACCTATGGATTGCTATGTCTCTGAAAGAGAATCAAGCGTGTGTACAGGGGCATAAACGCAGCAGTGATAGGATTGGAGAGGTTCGGTGAGCAAATGAAGACCCTTTGAAGTCATATTGCATGGTACCCATTACACGGGTCTCAACTCTCCAGGTTTAAGGTATTCTTCCTTCAGCTAAAACATGCATGTGGAACCCAGAATATGATCAACCATGTGAACGGGAGACGTGTTCAAATATGTCTCAGTTTTCCTCCCCTGGTACTCGGGTGCAACATTCCATATGCTTTACTAACACTCTCCCGACTTGGAGAGTCAGTCCCTTTAACCTCCTGTTTGGCCCAGTTTGCAATTTCTGCGGAAGATGAACAGGAATAGCGAGAACCAATGAGAGGCTAGCTGGAGGTGTCTGGATGGGCAAATTTAACTCTCATTTCCCACCAGGAAGAGGAATTAACCAAAGGCTCAGCGTGCCGGGCCGGAACCAGATTAGGGCCTGAAGCCATCCTGCGGTGTTGCGGCCAGGTCACAAGAAAGCGAGTTGAAGAAAGGAGCTCAGGGGCCCTGTAACTCACAAACCTGCAGAGTTATAAATGACAGCTATCGTCCAAAAATAGACTGAAGTAAGGCTGCCAAGAGGACTTGAAAGCGGGGCAGAATTGCAGGAAACCGATTTCAGGAGGTAGACTGGAATTGCATTGAAAGCATAGGAAAAGAGGCAGAACGTCCACAATGATGCACTTGGCCAAAAAGGGCGTATGCGTTTTTTCCTGAATATATTCAGGAAAAAACGCATACGCCCTTTTTGGCCAACCAAGCAAGCTTGCAAAGGAAATCTGCACTACAATGAAGTCTCACTTCCCCCCGGTCAAAAGGGCCATCTGAAAAAAGTGTAAAATCCAGAAAGGCAACAGGCCATTTAGAACTGGGAGCCTTGTTATGCTGATGGGCGGGATGTAAATTGCCAACAGACACTGGGGAGAAGTGTATTGTGTTTCCTGAAACATCTAAAAAACAAAGCAACAGAGCCTAGGGCACTTCCACTTATGGTCCTATAGCTTAGGGAAATTAAAATCAAAAAGACACAGCCACCCCAAAGTTTGGAACGGCTCTGTTTACAAGAACCTCGTTTACAGTACAAGTTCAACATCGCAGAAAGTGAAAAATGGATAAAGAAGTTGTGGTATTCACTTACAAAGCAATATCACTCAGCAATGAAATCTGTGTCATCAGGCCCTTAGCAGCACAATGAGTGGATTCAGGTATGATGATTCTAACTGAAATAAGTCACACAGAAAAAGAAACATCATAAGATATCACTAATACACGGAATGTAAACTTGGCTACACAGGAACTGAATTACAGAACAGAACAGGGTCTCAAATTTAGAAAACCAACTTATGCTTGCTTAAGGGTAAAGGTGAGTTGGGGTGCTGCATAAAACCAGAGATTGAAATGAGCACAGATAAAGTTCCTTAAGCCAAATATGGAATAGACAAGAGCTACTCCTTGCTCAACGAAATGGACTCAACACCCCATATTAAACGCCTAAGAATGTACCTGACTAGTAAGTATGTTAAAACCTATGGATTGCTATGTGTCCGAAAGAGAATCAAGCATGTGTACAGGGGCATAAACGCAGCAGTGATAGGATTGGAGAGGTTCGGTGAGCAAATGAAGACCCTTTGAAGTCATATTGCATGGTACCCATTCCACGGGTTTCAACTACCCAGGTTTTAGGTATTCTTCCTTCAGCTAAAACATGCATGTGGAACCCAGAGTATGATCAACCATGTGATCGGGAGACGTGTTCAAATATGTCTCAGTTTTCGTACACTGGTACTCGGGTGCAACATTCCAGACACTTTACTAACACTCTCCCCACTTGGAGAGTCAGTCCCTTTAACCTCCTGTTTGGCCCAGTTTGCAATTTCTGCGGAAGATGAACAGGAATAGCGAGAACCAATGAGAAACTAGCTGGAGGTGTCTGGATGGGCAAATTTAACTCTCATTTCCCACCAGGAAGAGGAAATAACCAAACGCTCAGCGTGCAGTGCCAGAAGCAGATTAGAGCCTGAAGACATCCTGCGGTGTTGCGGCCAGGTCACAAGAAAGCGAGTTGAAGAAAGGAGCTCAGGGGCACTGTAATTCACAAACCTGCAGAGTTATAAATGACAGCTATCGTCCAAAAATAGACTGAAGTAAGGCTGCCAAGAGGACTTGAAAGTGGGGCAGAATTGCAGGAAACCGATTTCAGGAGGTAGACTGGAATTGCATTGAAAGCATAGGAAAAGAGGCAGAACGTCCACAATGATGCACTTGGCCAAAAAGGGCGTATGCGTTTTTTCCTGAATATATTCAGGAAAAAACGCATACGCCCTTTTTGGCCAACCAAGCAAACTTGCAAAGGAAATCTGCACTACAATGAAGTCTCACTTCTCCCCGGTCAAAAGGTCCATCTGAAAAAAGTGTAAAATCCAGAATGGAAGGACAGGCCATGGAGAACTGGGAGCCTTGTTATGCTGATGGGCGGGATGTAAATTGCCAACAGACACTCAGGAGAAGTGTATGGTGTTTCCTGAAACATCTAAAAAACAAAGCAACAGAGCCTAGGGCACTTCCACTTATGGTCCTATAGCTTAGGGAAATTAAAATCAAAAAGACACAGCCACCCCAAAGTTTGGGACGCCTCCGTTTACAAGAACCGCGTTTACCGTACAAGTTCAATATCACAGAAAGTGAAAAATGGATAAAGAACTTGTGGTACTTACGTACAATGCAGTATCACTCAGCAATGAAATCTATGTCATCAGGCCCATAGCAGCATAATGAGTGGATTCAGGTACGATGATTCTAACTGAAATAAGTCACACAGAAAAAGAAACATCATAAGATATCACTAATACACTGAATGTAAACATGGCTACACAGGAACTGCATTCCAAAACAGAACAGGGTCTCAAATTTAGAAAACCATCTTATGCTTGCTTAAGGGGAAAGGTGAGTTGGGGTGCTGTATAAAACCAGAGATTGAAATGAGCACAGATAAAGGTCCTTAAGCCAAATATGGAATACACAAGAGCTACTCCTTGCTCAACGAAATGGACTCAACACCCCATATTAAACGCCTAAGAATGTACCTGACTAGTAAGTATCTTAAAACCTATGGATTGCTATGTCTCCAAAAGAGAATCAAGCATGTGTACAGGCGCATAAACGCAGCAGTGATAGGATTGGAGAGGTTCGGTGAGCAAATGAAGACCCTTTGAAGTCATATTGCATGGTACCCATTACACGGGTCCGAACTCTCCAGGTTTAAGGTATTCTTTCTTCAGCTAAAACATGCATGGGGAACCCAGAGTATGATCAACCATGTGAACGGGAGACGTGTTCAAATATTTCTCAGTTTTCCTCCCCTGGTACTCGGGTGCAACATTCCAGACGCTTTACTAACACTCTCCCGATTTGGAGAGTCAGTCCCTTTAACCTCCTGTTTGGCCCAGTTTGCAATTTCTGCGGAAGAGTAACAGGAATAGCGAGAACCAATGAGAGACTAGCTGGAGGTGTCTGGACGGGCAAATTTAACTCTCATTTCCCACCAGGAAGAGGAATTAACCAAAGGCTCAGCGTGCCGTGCCGGAACCAGATTAGGGCCTGAAGCCATCCTGCGGTGTTGCGGCCAGCTCACAAGAAAGCGAGTTGAAGAAAGGAGCTCAGGGGCACTGTAATTCACAAACCTGCAGAGTTATAAATGACAGCTATCGTCCAAAAATAGACTGAAGTAAGGCTGCCAAGAGGACATGAAAGCGGGGCAGAATTGCAGGAAACTGATTTCAGGAGGTAGACTGGAATTGCATTGAAAGCATAGGAAAAGTGGCAGAACGTCCACAATGATGCACTTGGCCAAAAAGGGCGTATGCGTTTTTTCCTGAATATATTCAGGAAAAAACGCATACGCCCTTTTTGGCCAACCAAGCAAGCTTGCAAAGGAAATCTGCACTACAATGAAGTCTCAGTTCCCCCCGGTCAAAAGGGCCATCTGAAAAACGTGTAAAATCCAGAAAGGCAGGACAGGCCATGGAGAACTGGGAGCCTTGTTATGCTGATGGGCGGGATGTAAATTGCCAACAACCACTCGGGAGAAGTGTATGGTGTTTCCTGAAACATCTAAAAAACAAAGCAACAGAACCTAGGGCACTTCCACTTATGGTCCTATAGCTTAGGGAAATTAAAATCAAAAAGACACAGCCACCCCAAAGTTTGGAACGGCTCTGTTTACAAGAACCTCGTTTACAGTACAAGTTCAACATCGCAGAAAGTGAAAAATGGAGAAAGAAGTTGTGGTATTTACTTACAAAGCAATATCACTCAGCAATGAAATCTGTGTCATCAGGCCCTTAGCAGCACAATGAGTGGATTCAGGTATGATGATTCTAACTGAAATAAGTCACACAGAAAAAGAAACATCATAAGATATCAGTAATACACGGAATGTAAACTTGGCTACACAGGAACTGAATTACAGAACAGAACAGGGTCTCAAATTTAGAAAACCAACTTATGCTTGCTTAAGGGGAAAGGTGAGTTGGGGTGCTGCATAAAACCAGAGATTGAAATGAGCACAGATAAAGTTCCTTAAGCCAAATATGGAATAGACAAGAGCTACTCCTTGCTCAACGAAATGGACTCAACACCGCATATTAAACGCGTAAGAATGTACCTGACTAGTAAGTATCTTAAAACCTATGGATTGCTATGTCTCCGAAAGAGAATCAAGCATGTGTACAGGGGCATAAACGCAGCAGTGATAGGATTGGAGAGGTTTGGTGAGCAAATGAAGACCCTTTGAAGTCATATTGCATGGTACCCATTACACGGGTCTTAACTCTCCAGGTTTAAGGTATTCTTCCTTCAGCTAAAACATGCATGTGGAACCCAAGTATGATCAACCATGTGAACGGGAGACGTGTTCAAATATGTCTCAGTTTTCCTCCCCTGGTACTCGGGTGCAACATTCCAGACGCTTTACTAACACTCTCCCGACTTGGACAGTCAGCGCCTTTAACCTCCTGTTTGGCCCAGTTTGCAATTTCTGCGGAAGATGAACAGGAATAGCGAGAACCAATGAGAGACTAGCTGGAGGTGTCTGGACGGGCAAATTTAACTCTCATTTCCCACCAGGAAGAGGAAATAACCAAAGGCTCAGCGTGCCGTGCCGGAACCAGATTAGGGCCTGAAGCCATCCTGCGGTGTTGTGGCCAGCTCACAAGAAAGCGAGTTGAAGAAAGGAGCTCAGGGGCACTGTAATTCACAAACCTGCAGAGTTATAAATGACAGCTATCGTCCAAAAATAGACTGAAGTAAGGCTGCCAAGAGGACTTGAAAGCGGGGCAGAATTGCAGGAAACCGATTTCAGGAGGTAGACTGGAATTGCATTGAAAGCATAGGAAAAGAGGCAGGACGTCCACAAAGATGCACTTGGCCAAAAAGGGCGTATGCGTTTTTTCCTGAATATATTCAGGAAAAAACGCATACGCCCTTTTTGGCCAACCAAGCAAGCTTGCAAAGGAAATCTGCACTACAATGAAGTCTCACTTCCCCCCGGTCAAAAGGGCCATCTGAAAAAAGTGTAAAATCCAGAAAGGCAGGACAGGCCATGGAGAACTGGGAGCCTTGTTATGCTGATGGGCGGGATGTAAATTGCCAACAGACACTCGGGAGAAGTGTATGGTGTTTCCTGAAACATCTAAAAAACAAAGCAACAGAGCCTAGGGCACTGCCACTTATGGTCCTATAGCTTAGGGAAATTAAAATCAAAAAGACACAGCCACCCCAAAGTTTGGGACGCCTCTGTTTACAAGAACCTCGTTTACAGTACAAGTTCAACATCACAGAAAGTGAAAAATGGATAAAGAAGTTGTGGTATTTACTTACAAAGCAATATCACTCAGCAATGAAATCTGTGTCATCAGCCCCTTAGCAGCACAATGAGTGGATTCAGGTATGATGATTCTAACTGAAATAAGTCACACAGAAAAAGAAACATCATAAGATATCAGTAATACACGGAATGTAAACTTGGCTACACAGGAACTGAATTACAGAACAGAACAGGGTCTCAAATTTAGAAAACCAACTTATGCTTGCTTAAGGGGAAAGGTGAGTTGGGGTGCTGCATAAAACCAGAGATTGAAATGAGCACAGATAAAGTTCCTTAAGCCAAATATGGAATAGACAAGAGCTACTCCTTGCTCAACGAAATGGACTCAACACCGCATATTAAACGCCTAAGAATGTACCTGACTAGTAAGTATCTTAAAACCTATGGATTGCTATGTCTCCGAAAGAGAATCAAGCATGTGTACAGGGGCATGAACGCAGCAGTGATAGGATTGGAGAGGTTCGGTGAGCAAATGAAGACCCTTTGAAGTCATATTGCATGGTACCCATTACACGGGTCTCAACTCTCCAGGTTTAAGGTATTCTTCCTTCAGCTGAAACATGCATGTGGAACCCCGCGTATGATCAACCGTGTGAACGGGAGACGTGTTCAAATATGTCTCAGTTTTCCTCCCCTGGTACTCGGGTGCAACATTCCAGACCCTTTACTAACACTCTCCCCACTTGGAGAGTCAGCGCCTTTAACCTCCTGTTTGGCCCAGTTTGCAATTTCTGCGGAAGATGAACAGGAATAGGGAGAACCAATGAGAGACTAGCTGGAGGTGTCTGAACGGGCAAATTTAACTCTCATTTCCCACCAGGAAGAGGAAATAACCAAAGGCTCAGCGTGCCGTGCCGGAACCATATTAGGGCCTGAAGCCATCCTGCGGTGTTGCGGGCAGCTCAAAAGAAAGCGAGTTGAAGAAAGGAGCTCAGGGTCTCTGTAATTCACAAATCTGCAGAGTTATAAATGACAGCTATCGTCCAAAAATAGACTGAAGTAAGGCTGCCAAGAGGACTTGAAAGCGGGGCAGAATTGCAGGATACCGATTTCAGGAGGTAGACTGGAATTGCATTGAAAGCATAGGAAAAGAGGCAGAACGTCCACAATGATGCACTTTGCCAAAAGGGCGTATGCGTTTTTTCCTGAATATATTCAGGAAAAAACGCATACGCCCTTTTTGGCCAACCAAGCAAGCTTGCAAAGGAAATCTGCACTACAATGAAGTCTCACTTCTCCCCGGTCAAAAGGGCCATCTGAAAAAAGTGTAAAACCCAGAAAGGCAGGACAGGCCATGGAGAACTGGGAGCCTTGTTATGCTGATGGGCAGGATGTAAATTGCCAACAGACACTCGGGAGATGTGTATGGTGTTTCCTGAAACATCTAAAAAACAAAGCAACAGGGCCTAGGGCACTTCCACTTATGGTCCTATAGCTTAGGGAAATTAATATCAAAAAGACACAGCAACCCCAAAATTTGGGATGGCTCTTTTTACAGAAATCTCTTCTACGGCACAAGTTAAATATCCCAGAGAGCAAATAATGGATAAAGAAGTTGCGGTACTTATGTACAACAGAATACCACTCAGCAATGAAATCTATGTCACCAGGCCCGTACCAGCATAATGAGTGCATTGAGGCACGATGATTCTAAGTGAAATAAGTCACACAGAAAAAGAAACATCATAAGGTATCACTAATACACGGAATGTGAACTTGGCTACACAGGAACTGAATTACAGAACAGAAGAGGGTCTCAAATTTAGAAAACCAACTTATGCTTGCTTAAGGGTAAAGGTGAGTTGGGGAGCTGCATAAAACCAGAGATTGAAATGAGCACAGATAAAGTTCCTTAAGTCAAATATGGAATAGACAAGAGCTACTCCTTGCTCAACGAAATGGACTCAACAACGCATATTAAACGCCTAAGAATGTACCTGACTAGTAAGTATCTTAAAACCTATGGATTGCTATGTCTCCGAAAGAGAATCAAGCATGTGTACAGGGGCATAAACGCAGCAGTGATAGGATTGGAGAGGTTCGGTGAGCAAATGAAGACCCTTTGAAGTCATATTGCATGGTACCCATTCCACGGGTTTCAACTACCCAGGTTTTAGGTATTCTTCCTTCAGCTAAAACATGCATGTGGAACCCAGAGTATGATCAACCATGTGATCGGGAGACGTGTTCAAATATGTCTCAGTTTTCATACCCTGGTACTCGGGTGCAACATTCCAGACGCTTTACTAACACTCTCCCGACTTGGAGAGTCAGTCCCTTTAACCTCCTGTTTGGCCCAGTTTGCAATTTCTGCGGAAGATTAACAGGAATAGCGAGAACCAATGGAGACTAGCTGGAGGTGTCTGGACGGGCAAATTTAACTCTCATTTCCTACCAGGAAGAGGAATTAACCAAAGGCTCAGCGTGCCATGCCAGAATCAGATTAGGGCCTGAAGCCATCCTGCGGTGTTGCGGCCAGGTCACAAGAAAGCGAGTTGAAGATAGGAGCTCAGGGGCACTGGAATTCACAAACCTGCAGAGTTATAAATGACAGCTATCGTCCAAAAATAGACTGAAGTAAGGCTGCCAAGAGGACTTGAAAGCGGGGCAGAATTGCAGGAAACCGATTTCAGGAGGTAGACTGGAATTGCATTGAAAGCATAGGAAAAGAGGCAGAACGTCCACAATGATGCACTTGGCCAAAAAGGGCGTATGCGTTTTTTCCTGAATATATTCAGGAAAAACGCATACGCCCTTTTTGGCCAACCAAGCAAGCTTGCAAAGGAAATCTGCACTACAATGAAGTCTCACTTCCCCCCGGTCAAAAGGGCCATCTGAAAAAAGTGTAAAATCCAGAAAGGCAGGACAGGCCACGGAGAACTGGTAGCCTTGTTATGCTGATGGGCGGGATGTAAATTGCCAACAGAAACTCCGGAGAAGTGTATGGTGTTTCCTGAAACATCTAAAAAACAAAGCAACAGAGCCTAGGGCACTGCCACTTATGGTCCTATAGCTTAGGGAAATTAAAATCAAAAAGACACAGCCACCCCAAAGTTTGGGACGCCTCCGTTTACAAGAACCGCGTTTACCGTACAAGTTCAATATCACAGAAAGTGAAAAATGGATAAAGAACTTGTGGTACTTACGTACAATGCAGTATCAGTCAGCAATGAAATCTATGTCATCAGGCCCGTAGCAGCATAATGAGTGGATTCAGGTACGATGATTCTAACTGAAATAAGTCACACAGAAAAAGAAACATCATAAGATATCACTAATACACGGAATGTAAACTTGGCTACACAGGAACTGAATTCCAAAACAGAACAGGTTCTCAAATTTAGAAAACCAACTTATGCTTGCTTAAGGGGAAAGGTGAGTTGGGTTGCTGCATAAAACCAGAGATTGAAATGAGCACAGATAAAGTTCCTTAAGCCAAATATGGAATAGACAAGAGCTACTCCTTGCTCAACGAAATGGACTCAACACCGCATATTAAACGCCTAAGAATGTACCTGACTAGTAAGTATCTTAAAACCTATGGATTGCTATGTCTCCGAAAGAGAATCAAGCATGTGTACAGGGGCATAAACGCAGCAGTGATAGGATTGGAGAGGTTCGGTGAGCAAATGAAGACCCTTTGAAGTCATATTGCATGGTACCCATTCCACGGGTTTCAACTACCAATGTTTTAGGTATTCTTCCTTCAGCTAAAACATGCATGTGGAACCCAGAGTATGATCAACCATGTGATCGGGAGACGTGTTCAAATATGTCTCAGTTTTCCTCCCCTGGTACTCGGGTGCAACATTCCAGACGCTTTACTAACACTCTCCCCACTTGGAGAGTCAGTCCCTTTAACCTCCTGTTCGGCCCAGTTTGCAATTTCTGCGGAAGATGAACAGGAATAGCGAGAACCAATGAGAGGCTAGCTGGAGGTGTCTGGACGGGCAAATTTAACTCTCATTTCCCACCAGGAAGAGGAATTAACCAAAGGCTCAGCATGCCGGGCCGGAACCAGATTAGGGCCTGAAGCCATCCTGCGGTGTTGCGGCCAGCTCAAAAGAAAGCGAGTTGAAGAAAGGAGCTCAGGGGCACTGTAATTCACAAACCTGCAGAGTTATAAATGACAGCTATCGTCCAAAAATAGACTGAAGTAAGGCTGCCAAGAGGACTTGAAAGCGGGGCAGAATTGCAGGAAACCGATTTCAGGAGGTAGACTGGAATTGCATTGAAAGCATAGGAAAAGAGGCAGAACGTCCACAATGATGCACTTGGCCAAAAAGGGCGTATGCGTTTTTTCCTGAATATATTCAGGAAAAAACGCATACGCCCTTTTTGGCCAACCAAGCAAGCTTGCAAAGGAAATCTGCACTACAATGAAGTCTCACTTCCCCCCGGTCAAAAGGGCCATCTGAAAAAAGTGTAAAATCCAGAAAGGCAGGACAGGCCATGGAGAACTGGGAGCCTTGTTATGCTGATGGGCGGGATGTAAATTGCCAACAACCACTCGGGAGAAGTGTATGGTGTTTCCTGAAACATCTAAAAAACAAAGCAACAGAACCTAGGGCACTTCCACTTATGGTCCTATAGCTTAGGGAAATTAAAATCAAAAAGACACAGCCACCCCAAAGTTTGGAACGTCTCTGTTTACAAGAACCTCGTTTACAGTACAAGTTCAACATCGCAGAAAGTGAAAAATGGATAAAGAAGTTGTGGTATTTACTTACAAAGCAATATCACTCAGCAATGAAATCTGTGTCATCAGGCCCTTAGCAGCACAATGAGTGGATTCAGGTATGATGATTCTAACTGAAGTAAGTCACACAGAAAAAGAAACATCATAAGATATCAGTAATACACGGAATGTAAACTTGGCTACACAGGAACTGAATTACAGAACAGAAGAGGGTCTCAAATTTAGAAAACCAACTTATGCTTGCTTAAGGGTAAAGGTGAGTTGGGGAGCTGCATAAAACCAGAGATTGAAATGAGCACAGATAAAGTTCCTTAAGTCAAATATGGAATAGACAAGAGCTACTCCTTGCTCAACGAAATGGACTCAACAACGCATATTAAACGCCTAAGAATGTACCTGACTAGTAAGTATCTTAAAACCTATGGATTGCTATGTCTCCGAAAGAGAATCAAGCATGTGTACAGGGGCATAAACGCAGCAGTGATAGGATTGGAGAGGTTCGGTGAGCAAATGAAGACCCTTTGAAGTCATATTGCATGGTACCCATTCCACGGGTTTCAACTACCCAGGTTTTAGGTATTCTTCCTTCAGCTAAAACATGCATGTGGAACCCAGAGTATGATCAACCATGTGATCGGGAGACGTGTTCAAATATGTCTCAGTTTTCGTACCCTGGTACTCGGGTGCAACATTCCAGACGCTTTACTAACACTCTCCCGACTTGGAGAGTCAGTCCCTTTAACCTCCTGTTTGGCCCAGTTTGCAATTTCTGCGGAAGATTAACAGGAATAGCGAGAACCAATGGAGACTAGCTGGAGGTGTCTGGACGGGCAAATTTAACTCTCATTTCCTACCAGGAAGAGGAATTAACCAAAGGCTCAGCGTGCCATGCCAGAATCAGATTAGGGCCTGAAGCCATCCTGCGGTGTTGCGGCCAGGTCACAAGAAAGCGAGTTGAAGATAGGAGCTCAGGGGCACTGGAATTCACAAACCTGCAGAGTTATAAATGACAGCTATCGTCCAAAAATAGACTGAAGTAAGGCTGCCAAGAGGACTTGAAAGCGGGGCAGAATTGCAGGAAACCGATTTCAGGAGGTAGACTGGAATTGCATTGAAAGCATAGGAAAAGAGGCAGAACGTCCACAATGATGCACTTGGCCAAAAAGGGCGTATGCGTTTTTTCCTGAATATATTCAGGAAAAACGCATACGCCCTTTTTGGCCAACCAAGCAAGCTTGCAAAGGAAATCTGCACTACAATGAAGTCTCACTTCCCCCCGGTCAAAAGGGCCATCTGAAAAAAGTGTAAAATCCAGAAAGGCAGGACAGGCCACGGAGAACTGGTAGCCTTGTTATGCTGATGGGCGGGATGTAAATTGCCAACAGAAACTCCGGAGAAGTGTATGGTGTTTCCTGAAACATCTAAAAAACAAAGCAACAGAGCCTAGGGCACTGCCACTTATGGTCCTATAGCTTAGGGAAATTAAAATCAAAAAGACACAGCCACCCCAAAGTTTGGGACGCCTCCGTTTACAAGAACCACGTTTACCGTACAAGTTCAATATCACAGAAAGTGAAAAATGGATAAAGAACTTGTGGTACTTACGTACAATGCAGTATCAGTCAGCAATGAAATCTATGTCATCAGGCCCGTAGCAGCATAATGAGTGGATTCAGGTACGATGATTCTAACTGAAATAAGTCACACAGAAAAAGAAACATCATAAGATATCACTAATACACGGAATGTAAACTTGGCTACACAGGAACTGAATTCCAAAACAGAACAGGTTCTCAAATTTAGAAAACCAACTTATGCTTGCTTAAGGGGAAAGGTGAGTTGGGTTGCTGCATAAAACCAGAGATTGAAATGAGCACAGATAAAGTTCCTTAAGCCAAATATGGAATAGACAAGAGCTACTCCTTGCTCAACGAAATGGACTCAACACCGCATATTAAACGCCTAAGAATGTACCTGACTAGTAAGTATCTTAAAACCTATGGATTGCTATGTCTCCGAAAGAGAATCAAGCATGTGTACAGGGGCATAAACGCAGCAGTGATAGGATTGGAGAGGTTCGGTGAGCAAATGAAGACCCTTTGAAGTCATATTGCATGGTACCCATTCCACGGGTTTCAACTACCAATGTTTTAGGTATTCTTCCTTCAGCTAAAACATGCATGTGGAACCCAGAGTATGATCAACCATGTGATCGGGAGACGTGTTCAAATATGTCTCAGTTTTCCTCCCCTGGTACTCGGGTGCAACATTCCAGACGCTTTACTAACACTCTCCCCACTTGGAGAGTCAGTCCCTTTAACCTCCTGTTCGGCCCAGTTTGCAATTTCTGCGGAAGATGAACAGGAATAGCGAGAACCAATGAGAGGCTAGCTGGAGGTGTCTGGACGGGCAAATTTAACTCTCATTTCCCACCAGGAAGAGGAATTAACCAAAGGCTCAGCATGCCGGGCCGGAACCAGATTAGGGCCTGAAGCCATCCTGCGGTGTTGCGGCCAGCTCAAAAGAAAACGAGTTGAAGAAAGGAGCTCAGGGGCACTGTAATTCACAAACCTGCAGAGTTATAAATGACAGCTATCGTCCAAAAATAGACTGAAGTAAGGCTGCCAAGAGGACTTGAAAGCGGGGCAGAATTGCAGGAAACCGATTTCAGGAGGTAGACTGGAATTGCATTGAAAGCATAGGAAAAGAGGCAGAACGTCCACAATGATGCACTTGGCCAAAAAGGGCATATGCGTTTTTTCCTGAATATATTCAGGAAAAAACGCATACGCCCTTTTTGGCCAACCAAGCAAGCTTGCAAAGGAAATCTGCACTACAATGAAGTCTCACTTCCCCCCGGTCAAAAGGGCCATCTGAAAAAAGTGTAAAATCCAGAAAGGCAGGACAGGCCATGGAGAACTGGGAGCCTTGTTATGCTGATGGGCGGGATGTAAATTGCCAACAACCACTCGGGAGAAGTGTATGGTGTTTCCTGAAACATCTAAAAAACAAAGCAACAGAACCTAGGGCACTTCCACTTATGGTCCTATAGCTTAGGGAAATTAAAATCAAAAAGACACAGCCACCCCAAAGTTTGGAACGTCTCTGTTTACAAGAACCTCGTTTACAGTACAAGTTCAACATCGCAGAAAGTGAAAAATGGATAAAGAAGTTGTGGTATTTACTTACAAAGCAATATCACTCAGCAATGAAATCTGTGTCATCAGGCCCTTAGCAGCACAATGAGTGGATTCAGGTATGATGATTCTAACTGAAGTAAGTCACACAGAAAAAGAAACATCATAAGATATCAGTAATACACGGAATGTAAACTTGGCTACACAGGAACTGAATTACAGAACAGAAGAGGGTCTCAAATTTAGAAAACCAACTTATGCTTGCTTAAGGGTAAAGGTGAGTTGGGGAGCTGCATAAAACCAGAGATTGAAATGAGCACAGATAAAGTTCCTTAAGTCAAATATGGAATAGACAAGAGCTACTCCTTGCTCAACGAAATGGACTCAACAACGCATATTAAACGCCTAAGAATGTACCTGACTAGTAAGTATCTTAAAACCTATGGATTGCTATGTCTCCGAAAGAGAATCAAGCATGTGTACAGGGGCATAAACGCAGCAGTGATAGGATTGGAGAGGTTCGGTGAGCAAATGAAGACCCTTTGAAGTCATATTGCATGGTACCCATTCCACGGGTTTCAACTACCCAGGTTTTAGGTATTCTTCCTTCAGCTAAAACATGCATGTGGAACCCAGAGTATGATCAACCATGTGATCGGGAGACGTGTTCAAATATGTCTCAGTTTTCGTACCCTGGTACTCGGGTGCAACATTCCAGACGCTTTACTAACACTCTCCCGACTTGGAGAGTCAGTCCCTTTAACCTCCTGTTTGGCCCAGTTTGCAATTTCTGCGGAAGATTAACAGGAATAGCGAGAACCAATGGAGACTAGCTGGAGGTGTCTGGACGGGCAAATTTAACTCTCATTTCCTACCAGGAAGAGGAATTAACCAAAGGCTCAGCGTGCCATGCCAGAATCAGATTAGGGCCTGAAGCCATCCTGCGGTGTTGCGGCCAGGTCACAAGAAAGCGAGTTGAAGATAGGAGCTCAGGGGCACTGGAATTCACAAACCTGCAGAGTTATAAATGACAGCTATCGTCCAAAAATAGACTGAAGTAAGGCTGCCAAGAGGACTTGAAAGCGGGGCAGAATTGCAGGAAACCGATTTCAGGAGGTAGACTGGAATTGCATTGAAAGCATAGGAAAAGAGGCAGAACGTCCACAATGATGCACTTGGCCAAAAAGGGCGTATGCGTTTTTTCCTGAATATATTCAGGAAAAACGCATACGCCCTTTTTGGCCAACCAAGCAAGCTTGCAAAGGAAATCTGCACTACAATGAAGTCTCACTTCCCCCCGGTCAAAAGGGCCATCTGAAAAAAGTGTAAAATCCAGAAAGGCAGGACAGGCCACGGAGAACTGGTAGCCTTGTTATGCTGATGGGCGGGATGTAAATTGCCAACAGAAACTCCGGAGAAGTGTATGGTGTTTCCTGAAACATCTAAAAAACAAAGCAACAGAGCCTAGGGCACTGCCACTTATGGTCCTATAGCTTAGGGAAATTAAAATCAAAAAGACACAGCCACCCCAAAGTTTGGGACGCCTCCGTTTACAAGAACCGCGTTTACCGTACAAGTTCAATATCACAGAAAGTGAAAAATGGATAAAGAACTTGTGGTACTTATGTACAATGCAGTATCAGTCAGCAATGAAATCTATGTCATCAGGCCCGTAGCAGCATAATGAGTGGATTCAGGTACGATGATTCTAACTGAAATAAGTCACACAGAAAAAGAAACATCATAAGATATCACTAATACACGGAATGTAAACTTGGCTACACAGGAACTGAATTCCAAAACAGAACAGGTTCTCAAATTTAGAAAACCAACTTATGCTTGCTTAAGGGGAAAGGTGAGTTGGGTTGCTGCATAAAACCAGAGATTGAAATGAGCACAGATAAAGTTCCTTAAGCCAAATATGGAATAGACAAGAGCTACTCCTTGCTCAACGAAATGGACTCAACACCGCATATTAAACGCCTAAGAATGTACCTGACTAGTAAGTATCTTAAAACCTATGGATTGCTATGTCTCCGAAAGAGAATCAAGCATGTGTACAGGGGCATAAACGCAGCAGTGATAGGATTGGAGAGGTTCAGTGAGCAAATGAAGACCCTTTGAAGTCATATTGCATGGTACCCATTCCACGGGTCTCAACTCTCCAGGTTTAAGGTATTCTTCCTTCAGCCAAAACATGCATGTGGAACCCAAGTATGATCAACCATGTGAACGGGAGACATGTTCAAATATGTCTCAGTTTTCCTCCCCTGGTACTCGGGTGCAACATTCCAGACGCTTTACTAACACTCTCCCCACTTGGAGAGTCAGCGCCTTTAACCTCCTGTTTGGCCCAGTTTGCAATTTCTGCGGAAGATGAACAGGAATAGCGAGAACCATTGAGAGGCTAGCTGGAGGTGTCTGGACGGGCAAATTTAACTCTCATTTCCCACCAGGAAGAGGAAATAACCAAAGGCTCAGCGTGCCGTACCGGAACCAGATTAGGGCCTGAAGCCATCCTGCGGTGTTGCGACCAGCTCACAAGAAAGCGAGTTGAAGAAAGGAGCTCAGGGGCACTGTAATTCACAAACCTGCAGAGTTATAAATGACAGCTATCGTCCAAAAATAGACTGAAGTAAGGCTGCCAAGAGGACTTGAAAGCGGGGCAGAATTGCAGGAAACCGATTTCAGGAGGTAGACTGGAATTGCATTGAAAGCATAGGAAAAGAGGCAGAACGTCCACAATGATGCACTTGGCCAAAAAGGGCGTATGCGTTTTTTCCTGAATATATTCAGGAAAAAACGCATACGCCCTTTTTGGCCACCCAAGCAAGCTTGCAAAGGAAATCTGCACTACAATGAAGTCTCACTTCCCCCCGGTCAAAAGGGCCATCTGAAAAAAGTGTAAAATCCAGAAAGGCAGGACAGGCCATGGAGAACTGGGAGCCTTGTTATGCTGATGGGCGGGATGTAAATTGCCAACAGACACTCGAGAGAAGTGTATGGTGTTTCCTGAAACATCTAAAAAACAAAGCAACAGAGCCTAGGGCACTGCCACTTATGGTCCTATAGCTTAGGGAAATTAAAATCAAAAATACACAGCCACCCCAAAGTTTGGAATGGCTCTGTTTACAAGAACCTCGTTTACAGTACAAGTTCAACATCGCAGAAAGTGAAAAATGGAGAAAGAAGTTGTGGTATTTACTTACAAAGCAATATCACTGAGCAATGAAATCTATGTCATCAGGCCCTTAGCAGCACAATGAGTGGATTCAGGTATGATGATTCTAACTGAAGTAAGTCACACAGAAAAAGAAACATCATAAGATATCAGTAATACACGGAATGTAAACTTGGCTACACAGGAACTGAATTACAGAACAGAAGAGGGTCTCAAATTTAGAAAACCAACTTATGCTTGCTTAAGGGTAAAGGTGAGTTGGGGAGCTGCATAAAACCAGAGATTGAAATGAGCACAGATAAAGTTCCTTAAGTCAAATATGGAATAGACAAGAGCTACTCCTTGCTCAACGAAATGGACTCAACACCGCATATTAAACGCCTAAGAATGTACCTGACTAGTAAGTATCTTAAAACCTATGGATTGCTATGTCTCCGAAAGAGAATCAAGCATGTGTACAGGGGCATAAACGCAGCAGTGATAGGATTGGAGAGGTTCGGTGAGCAAATGAAGACCCTTTGAAGTCATATTGCATGGTACCCATTCCACGGGTTTCAACTACCCAGGTTTTAGGTATTCTTCCTTCAGCTAAAACATGCATGTGGAACCCAGAGTATGATCAACCATGTGATCGGGAGACGTGTTCAAATATGTCTCAGTTTTCGTACCCTGGTACTCGGGTGCAACATTCCAGACGCTTTACTAACACTCTCCCGACTTGGAGAGTCAGTCCCTTTAACCTCCTGTTTGGCCCAGTTTGCAATTTCTGCGGAAGATTAACAGGAATAGCGAGAACCAATGGAGACTAGCTGGAGGTGTCTGGACGGGCAAATTTAACTCTCATTTCCTACCAGGAAGAGGAATTAACCAAAGGCTCAGCGTGCCATGCCAGAATCAGATTAGGGCCTGAAGCCATCCTGCGGTGTTGCGGCCAGGTCACAAGAAAGCGAGTTGAAGATAGGAGCTCAGGGGCACTGGAATTCACAAACCTGCAGAGTTATAAATGACAGCTATCGTCCAAAAATAGACTGAAGTAAGGCTGCCAAGAGGACTTGAAAGCGGGGCAGAATTGCAGGAAACCGATTTCAGGAGGTAGACTGGAATTGCATTGAAAGCATAGGAAAAGAGGCAGAACGTCCACAATGATGCACTTGGCCAAAAAGGGCGTATGCGTTTTTTCCTGAATATATTCAGGAAAAACGCATACGCCCTTTTTGGCCAACCAAGCAAGCTTGCAAAGGAAATCTGCACTACAATGAAGTCTCACTTCCCCCCGGTCAAAAGGGCCATCTGAAAAAAGTGTAAAATCCAGAAAGGCAGGACAGGCCACGGAGAACTGGTAGCCTTGTTATGCTGATGGGCGGGATGTAAATTGCCAACAGAAACTCCGGAGAAGTGTATGGTGTTTCCTGAAACATCTAAAAAACAAAGCAACAGAGCCTAGGGCACTGCCACTTATGGTCCTATAGCTTAGGGAAATTAAAATCAAAAAGACACAGCCACCCCAAAGTTTGGGACGCCTCCGTTTACAAGAACCACGTTTACCGTACAAGTTCAATATCACAGAAAGTGAAAAATGGATAAAGAACTTGTGGTACTTACGTACAATGCAGTATCAGTCAGCAATGAAATCTATGTCATCAGGCCCGTAGCAACATAATGAGTGGATTCAGGTACGATGATTCTAACTGAAATAAGTCACACAGAAAAAGAAACATCATAAGATATCACTAATACACGGAATGTAAACTTGGCTACACAGGAACTGAATTCCAAAACAGAACAGGTTCTCAAATTTAGAAAACCAACTTATGCTTGCTTAAGGGGAAAGGTGAGTTGGGTTGCTGCATAAAACCAGAGATTGAAATGAGCACAGATAAAGTTCCTTAAGCCAAATATGGAATAGACAAGAGCTACTCCTTGCTCAACGAAATGGACTCAACACCGCATATTAAACGCCTAAGAATGTACCTGACTAGTAAGTATCTTAAAACCTATGGATTGCTATGTCTCCGAAAGAGAATCAAGCATGTGTACAGGGGCATAAACGCAGCAGTGATAGGATTGGAGAGGTTCGGTGAGCAAATGAAGACCCTTTGAAGTCATATTGCATGGTACCCATTCCACGGGTTTCAACTACCAATGTTTTAGGTATTCTTCCTTCAGCTAAAACATGCATGTGGAACCCAGAGTATGATCAACCATGTGATCGGGAGACGTGTTCAAATATGTCTCAGTTTTCCTCCCCTGGTACTCGGGTGCAACATTCCAGACGCTTTACTAACACTCTCCCCACTTGGAGAGTCAGTCCCTTTAACCTCCTGTTCGGCCCAGTTTGCAATTTCTGCGGAAGATGAACAGGAATAGCGAGAACCAATGAGAGGCTAGCTGGAGGTGTCTGGACGGGCAAATTTAACTCTCATTTCCCACCAGGAAGAGGAATTAACCAAAGGCTCAGCATGCCGGGCCGGAACCAGATTAGGGCCTGAAGCCATCCTGCGGTGTTGCGGCCAGCTCAAAAGAAAACGAGTTGAAGAAAGGAGCTCAGGGGCACTGTAATTCACAAACCTGCAGAGTTATAAATGACAGCTATCGTCCAAAAATAGACTGAAGTAAGGCTGCCAAGAGGACTTGAAAGCGGGGCAGAATTGCAGGAAACCGATTTCAGGAGGTAGACTGGAATTGCATTGAAAGCATAGGAAAAGAGGCAGAACGTCCACAATGATGCACTTGGCCAAAAAGGGCATATGCGTTTTTTCCTGAATATATTCAGGAAAAAACGCATACGCCCTTTTTGGCCAACCAAGCAAGCTTGCAAAGGAAATCTGCACTACAATGAAGTCTCACTTCCCCCCGGTCAAAAGGGCCATCTGAAAAAAGTGTAAAATCCAGAAAGGCAGGACAGGCCATGGAGAACTGGGAGCCTTGTTATGCTGATGGGCGGGATGTAAATTGCCAACAACCACTCGGGAGAAGTGTATGGTGTTTCCTGAAACATCTAAAAAACAAAGCAACAGAACCTAGGGCACTTCCACTTATGGTCCTATAGCTTAGGGAAATTAAAATCAAAAAGACACAGCCACCCCAAAGTTTGGAACGTCTCTGTTTACAAGAACCTCGTTTACAGTACAAGTTCAACATCGCAGAAAGTGAAAAATGGATAAAGAAGTTGTGGTATTTACTTACAAAGCAATATCACTCAGCAATGAAATCTGTGTCATCAGGCCCTTAGCAGCACAATGAGTGGATTCAGGTATGATGATTCTAACTGAAGTAAGTCACACAGAAAAAGAAACATCATAAGATATCAGTAATACACGGAATGTAAACTTGGCTACACAGGAACTGAATTACAGAACAGAAGAGGGTCTCAAATTTAGAAAACCAACTTATGCTTGCTTAAGGGTAAAGGTGAGTTGGGGAGCTGCATAAAACCAGAGATTGAAATGAGCACAGATAAAGTTCCTTAAGTCAAATATGGAATAGACAAGAGCTACTCCTTGCTCAACGAAATGGACTCAACAACGCATATTAAACGCCTAAGAATGTACCTGACTAGTAAGTATCTTAAAACCTATGGATTGCTATGTCTCCGAAAGAGAATCAAGCATGTGTACAGGGGCATAAACGCAGCAGTGATAGGATTGGAGAGGTTCGGTGAGCAAATGAAGACCCTTTGAAGTCATATTGCATGGTACCCATTCCACGGGTTTCAACTACCCAGGTTTTAGGTATTCTTCCTTCAGCTAAAACATGCATGTGGAACCCAGAGTATGATCAACCATGTGATCGGGAGACGTGTTCAAATATGTCTCAGTTTTCGTACCCTGGTACTCGGGTGCAACATTCCAGACGCTTTACTAACACTCTCCCGACTTGGAGAGTCAGTCCCTTTAACCTCCTGTTTGGCCCAGTTTGCAATTTCTGCGGAAGATTAACAGGAATAGCGAGAACCAATGGAGACTAGCTGGAGGTGTCTGGACGGGCAAATTTAACTCTCATTTCCTACCAGGAAGAGGAATTAACCAAAGGCTCAGCGTGCCATGCCAGAATCAGATTAGGGCCTGAAGCCATCCTGCGGTGTTGCGGCCAGGTCACAAGAAAGCGAGTTGAAGATAGGAGCTCAGGGGCACTGGAATTCACAAACCTGCAGAGTTATAAATGACAGCTATCGTCCAAAAATAGACTGAAGTAAGGCTGCCAAGAGGACTTGAAAGCGGGGCAGAATTGCAGGAAACCGATTTCAGGAGGTAGACTGGAATTGCATTGAAAGCATAGGAAAAGAGGCAGAACGTCCACAATGATGCACTTGGCCAAAAAGGGCGTATGCGTTTTTTCCTGAATATATTCAGGAAAAACGCATACGCCCTTTTTGGCCAACCAAGCAAGCTTGCAAAGGAAATCTGCACTACAATGAAGTCTCACTTCCCCCCGGTCAAAAGGGCCATCTGAAAAAAGTGTAAAATCCAGAAAGGCAGGACAGGCCACGGAGAACTGGTAGCCTTGTTATGCTGATGGGCGGGATGTAAATTGCCAACAGAAACTCCGGAGAAGTGTATGGTGTTTCCTGAAACATCTAAAAAACAAAGCAACAGAGCCTAGGGCACTGCCACTTATGGTCCTATAGCTTAGGGAAATTAAAATCAAAAAGACACAGCCACCCCAAAGTTTGGGACGCCTCCGTTTACAAGAACCGCGTTTACCGTACAAGTTCAATATCACAGAAAGTGAAAAATGGATAAAGAACTTGTGGTACTTACGTACAATGCAGTATCAGTCAGCAATGAAATCTATGTCATCAGGCCCGTAGCAGCATAATGAGTGGATTCAGGTACGATGATTCTAACTGAAATAAGTCACACAGAAAAAGAAACATCATAAGATATCACTAATACACGGAATGTAAACTTGGCTACACAGGAACTGAATTCCAAAACAGAACAGGTTCTCAAATTTAGAAAACCAACTTATGCTTGCTTAAGGGGAAAGGTGAGTTGGGTTGCTGCATAAAACCAGAGATTGAAATGAGCACAGATAAAGTTCCTTAAGCCAAATATGGAATAGACAAGAGCTACTCCTTGCTCAACGAAATGGACTCAACACCGCATATTAAACGCCTAAGAATGTACCTGACTAGTAAGTATCTTAAAACCTATGGATTGCTATGTCTCCGAAAGAGAATCAAGCATGTGTACAGGGGCATAAACGCAGCAGTGATAGGATTGGAGAGGTTCAGTGAGCAAATGAAGACCCTTTGAAGTCATATTGCATGGTACCCATTCCACGGGTCTCAACTCTCCAGGTTTAAGGTATTCTTCCTTCAGCCAAAACATGCATGTGGAACCCAAGTATGATCAACCATGTGAACGGGAGACATGTTCAAATATGTCTCAGTTTTCCTCCCCTGGTACTCGGGTGCAACATTCCAGACGCTTTACTAACACTCTCCCCACTTGGAGAGTCAGCGCCTTTAACCTCCTGTTTGGCCCAGTTTGCAATTTCTGCGGAAGATGAACAGGAATAGCGAGAACCATTGAGAGGCTAGCTGGAGGTGTCTGGACGGGCAAATTTAACTCTCATTTCCCACCAGGAAGAGGAAATAACCAAAGGCTCAGCGTGCCGTACCGGAACCAGATTAGGGCCTGAAGCCATCCTGCGGTGTTGCGACCAGCTCACAAGAAAGCGAGTTGAAGAAAGGAGCTCAGGGGCACTGTAATTCACAAACCTGCAGAGTTATAAATGACAGCTATCGTCCAAAAATAGACTGAAGTAAGGCTGCCAAGAGGACTTGAAAGCGGGGCAGAATTGCAGGAAACCGATTTCAGGAGGTAGACTGGAATTGCATTGAAAGCATAGGAAAAGAGGCAGAACGTCCACAATGATGCACTTGGCCAAAAAGGGCGTATGCGTTTTTTCCTGAATATATTCAGGAAAAAACGCATACGCCCTTTTTGGCCACCCAAGCAAGCTTGCAAAGGAAATCTGCACTACAATGAAGTCTCACTTCCCCCCGGTCAAAAGGGCCATCTGAAAAAAGTGTAAAATCCAGAAAGGCAGGACAGGCCATGGAGAACTGGGAGCCTTGTTATGCTGATGGGCGGGATGTAAATTGCCAACAGACACTCGAGAGAAGTGTATGGTGTTTCCTGAAACATCTAAAAAACAAAGCAACAGAGCCTAGGGCACTGCCACTTATGGTCCTATAGCTTAGGGAAATTAAAATCAAAAATACACAGCCACCCCAAAGTTTGGAATGGCTCTGTTTACAAGAACCTCGTTTACAGTACAAGTTCAACATCGCAGAAAGTGAAAAATGGAGAAAGAAGTTGTGGTATTTACTTACAAAGCAATATCACTGAGCAATGAAATCTATGTCATCAGGCCCTTAGCAGCACAATGAGTGGATTCAGGTATGATGATTCTAACTGAAATAAGTCACACAGAAAAAGAAACATCATAAGATATCAGTAATACACGGAATGTAAACTTGGCTACACAGGAACTGAATTACAGAACAGAACAGGGTCTCAAATTTAGAAAACCAACTTATTCTTGCTTAAGGGTAAAGGTGAGTTGGGGTGCTGCATAAAACCAGAGATTGAAATGAGCACAGATAAAGTTCCTTAAGCCAAATATGGAATAGACAAGAGCTACTCCTTGCTCAACGAAATGGACTCAACACCCCATATTAAACGCCTAAGAATGTACCTGACTAGTAAGTATCTTAAAACCTATGGATTGCTATGTCTCCGAAAGAGAATCAAGCATGTGTACAGGGGAATAAACGCAGCAGTGATAGGATTGGAGAGGTTCGGTGAGCAAATGAAGACCCTCTGAAGTCATATTGCATGGTACCCATTCCACGGGTTTCAACTACCCAGGTTTAAGGTATTCTTCCTTCAGCTAAAACATGCATGTGGAACCTAGAGTATGATCAACCATGTGATCGGGAGACGTGTTCAAATATGTCTCAGTTTTCCTCCCCTGGTACTCGGGGGCAACATTCCAGACGCTTTACTAACACTCTCCCCACTTGGAGAGTCAGCGCCTTTAACCTCCTGTTTGGCCCAGTTTGCAATTTCTGCGGAAGATGAACAGGAATAGCGAGAACCAATGAGAGGCTAGCTGGAGGTGTCTGGACGGGCAAATTTAACTCTCATTTCCCACCAGGAAGAGGAATTAACCAAAGGCTCAGCGTGCCGTACCGGAGCCAGATTAGGGCCTGAAGCCATCCTGCGGTGTTGCGGCCAGGTCACAAGAAAGCGAGTTGAAGAAAGGAGCTCAGGGGCACTGTAATTCACAAACCTGCAGAGTTATAAATGACAGCTATCGTCCAAAAATAGACTGAAGTAAGGCTTCCAAGAGGACTTGAAAGCGGGGCAGAATTGCAGGAAACCGATTTCAGGAGGTAGACTGGAATTGCATTGAAAGCATAGGAAAAGAGGCAGAACGTCCACAATGATGCACTTGGCCAAAAAGGGCGTATACGTTTTTTCCTGAATATATTCAGGAAAAAACGCATACGCCCTTTTTGGCCAACCAAGCAAGCTTGCAAAGGAAATCTGCACTACAATGAAGTCTCACTTCCCCCCGGTCAAAAGGGCCATCTGAAAAAAGTGTAAAATCCAGAAAGGCAGGACAGGCCATGGAGAACTGGGAGCCTTGTTATGCTGATGGGCGGGATGTAAATTGCCAACAGACACTCGGGAGAAGTGTATGGTGTTTCCTGAAACATCTAAAAAACAAAGCAACAGAGCCTAGGGCACTGCCACTTATAGTCCTATAGCTTAGGGAAATTAAAATCAAAAAGACACAGCCACCCCAAAGTTTGGAAAGGCTCTGTTTACAAGAACCTCGTTTACAGTACAAGTTCAACATCGCAGAAAGTGAAAAATGGATAAAGAAGTTGTGGTATTTACTTACAAAGCAATATCACTCAGCAATGAAATCTGTGTCATCAGGCCCTTAGCAGCACAATGAGTGGATTCAGGTATGATGATTCTAACTGAAGTAAGTCACACAGAAAAAGAAACATCATAAGATATCAGTAATACACGGAATGTAAACTTGGCTACACAGGAACTGAATTACAGAACAGAACAGGTTCTCAAATTTAGAAAACCAACTTATGCTTGCTTAAGGGTAAAGGTGAGTTGGGGTGCTGCATAAAACCAGAGATTGAAATGAGCACAGATAAAGTTCCTTAAGTCAAATATGGAATAGACAAGAGCTACTCCTTGCTCAACGAAATGGACTCAACACCGCATATTAAACGCCTAAGAATGTACCTGACTAGTAAGTATCTTAAAACCTATGGATTGCTATGTCTCCGAAAGAGAATCAAGCATGTGTACAGGGGCATAAACGCAGCAGTGATAGGATTGGAGAGGTTCGGTGAGCAAATGAAGACCCTTTGAAGTCATATTGCATGGTACCCATTACACGGGTCTTAACTCTCCAGGTTTAAGGTATTCTTCCTTCAGCTAAAACATGCATGTGGAACCCAAGTATGATCAACCATGTGATCGGGAGACGTGTTCAAATATGTCTCAGTTTTCCTCCCCTGGTACTCGGGTGCAACATTCCAGATGCTTTACTAACACTCTCCCGACTTGGAGAGTCAGCGCCTTTAACCTCCTGTTTGGCCCAGTTTGCAATTTCTGCGGAAGATGAACAGGAATAGCGAGAACCAATGAGAGACTAGCTGGAGGTGTCTGGACGGGCAAATTTAACTCTCATTTCCCACCAGGAAGAGGAAATAACCAAAGGTTCAGCATGCCGGGCCGGAACCAGATTAGGGCCTGAAGCCATCCTGCGGTGTTGCGGCCAGGTCACAAGAAAGCGAGTTGAAGAAAGGAGCTCAGGGGCACTGTAATTCACAAACATGCAGAGTTATAAATGACAGCTATCGTCCAAAAATAGACTGAAGTAAGGCTGCCAAGAGGACTTGAAAGCGGGGCAGAATTGCAGGAAACCGATTTCAGGAGGTAGACTGGAATTGCATTGAAAGCATAGGAAAAGAGGCAGAACGTCCACAATGATGCACTTGGCCAAAAAGGGCGTATGCGTTTTTTCCTGAATATATTCAGGAAAAAACGCATACGCCCTTTTTGGCCAACCAAGCAAGCTTGCAAAGGAAATCTGCACTACAATGAAGTCTCACTTCCCCCCGGTCAAAAGGGCCATCTGAAAAAAGTGTAAAATCCAGAAAGGCAGGACAGGCCATGGAGAACTGGGAGCCTTGTTATGCTGATGGGCGGGATGTAAATTGCCAACAGACACTCGGGAGAAGTGTATGGTGTTTCCTGAAACATCTAAAAAACAAAACAACAGAGCCTAGGGCACTGCCACTTATGGTCCTATAGCTTAGGGAAATTAAAATCAAAAAGACACAGCCACCCCAAAGTTTGGAACGGCTCTGTTTACAAGAACCTCGTTTACAGTACAAGTTCAACATCGCAGAAAGTGAAAAATGGATAAAGAAGTTGTGGTATTTACTTACAAAGCAATATCACTCAGCAATGAAATCTATGTCATCAGGCCCTTAGCATCACAATGAGTGGATTCAGGTATGATGATTCTAACTGAAATAAGTCACACAGAAAAAGAAACATCATAAGATATCAGTAATACATGGAATGTAAACTTGGCTACACAGGAACTGAATTACAGAACAGAACAGGGTCTCAAATTTAGAAAACCAACTTATGCTTGCTTAAGGGTAAAGGTGAGTTGGGGTGCTGCATAAAACCAGAGATTGAAATGAGCACAGATAAAGTTCCTTAAGCCAAATATGGAATAGACAAGAGCTACTCCTTGCTCAACGAAATGGACTCAACACCGCATATTAAACGCCTAAGAATGTACCTGACTAGTAAGTATCTTAAAACCTATGGATTGCTATGTCTCCAAAAGAGAATCAAGCGTGTGTACAGGGGAATAAACGCAGCAGTGATAGGATTGGAGAGGTTCGTGAGCAAATGAAGACCCTTTGAAGTCATATTGCATGGTACCCATTCCACAGGTTTCAACTACCCAGGTTTAAGGTATTCTTCCTTCAGCTAAAACATGCATGTGGAACCCAGAGTATGATCAACCATGTGATCGGGAGACGTGTTCAAATATGTCTCAGTTTTCCTCCCCTGGTACTCGGGGGCAACATTCCAGACGCTTTACTAACACTCTCCCCACTTGGAGAGTCAGCACCTTTAACCTCCTGTTTGGCCCCGTTTGCAAATTCTGCGGAAGATGAACAGGAATAGGGAGAACCAATGAGAGACTAGCTGGAGGTGTCTGGACGGGCAAATTTAACTCTCATTTCCCACCAGAAAGAGGAAATAACCAAAGGCTCAGCATGCCGTGCCGGAACCAGATTAGGGCCTGAAGCCATCCTGCGGTGTTGCAGCCATCTCACAAGAAAACGAGTTGAAGAAAGGAGCTCAGGGGCACTGTAATTCACAAACCTGCAGAGTTATAAATGACAGCTATCGTCCAAAAATATACTGAAGTAAGGCTGCCAAGAGGACTTGAAAGCGGGGCAGCATTGCAGGAAACCGATTTCAGGAGGTAGACTGGAATTGCATTGAAAGCATAGGAAAAGAGGCAGAACGTCCACAATGATGCACTTGGCCAAAAAGGGCGTATGCGTTTTTTCCTGAATATATTCAGGAAAAACGCATACGCCCTTTTTGGCCAACCAAGCAAGCTTGCAAAGGAAATCTGCACTACAATGAAGTCTCACTTCCCCCCGGTCAAAAGGGCCATCTGAAAAAAGTGTAAACTCCAGAAAGGCAGGACAGGCCATGGAGAACTGGGAGCCTTGTTATGCTGATGGGCGGGATGTAAATTGCCAACAACCACTCGGAGAAGTGTATGGTGTTTCCTGAAACATCTAAAAAACAAAGCAACAGAGCCTAGGGCACTTCCACTTATGGTCCTATAGCTTAGGGAATTTAAAATCAAAAAGACACAGCCACCCCAAAGTTTGGAACGGCTCTGTTTACAAGAACCTCGTTTACAGTACAAGTTCAACATCGCAGAAAGTGAAAAATGGATAAAGAAGTTGTGGTATTTACTTACAAAGCAATATCACTCAGCAATGAAATCTGTGTCATCAGGCCCTTAGCAGCACAATGAGTGGATTCAGGTATGATGATTCTAACTGAAGTAAGTCACACAGAAAAAGAAACATCATAAGATATCAGTAATACACGGAATGTAAACTTGGCTACACAGGAACTGAATTACAGAACAGAACAGGGTCTCAAATTTAGAAAACCAACTTATTCTTGCTTAAGGGTAAAGGAGAGTTGGGGTGCTGCATAAAACCAGAGATTGAAATGAGCACAGATAAAGTTCCTTAAGCCAAATATGGAATAGACAAGAGCTACTCCTTGCTCAACGAAATGGACTCAACACCCCATATTAAACGCCTAAGAATGTACCTGACTAGTAAGTATCTTAAAACCTATGGATTGCTATGTCTCTGAAAGAGAATCAAGCATGTGTACAGGGGCATAAACGCAGCAGTGATAGGATTGGAGAGGTTCGGTGAGCAAATGAAGACCCTTTGAAGTCATATTGCATGGTACCCATTCCACGGGTTTCAACTACCCAGGTTTAAGGTATTCTTCCTTCAGCTAAAACATGCATGTGGAACCTAGAGTATGATCAACCATGTGATCGGGAGACGTGTTCAAATATGTCTCAGTTTTCGTACCCTGGTACTTGGTTGCAACATTCCAGACACTTTACTAACACTCTCCCGACTTGGAGAGTCAGTCCCTTTAACCTCCTGTTTGGCCCAGTTTGCAAATTCTGCGGAAGATGAACAGGAATAGTGAGAACCAATGAGAGGCTAGCTGGAGGTGTCTGAACGGGCAAATTTAACTCTCATTTCCTACCAGGAAGAGGAATTAACCAAAGGCTCAGCGTGCCATGCCAGAATCAGATTAGGGCCTGAAGCCATCCTGCGGTGTTGCGGCCAGGTCACAAGAAAGCGAGTTGAAGATAGGAGCTCAGGGGCACTGGAATTCACAAACCTGCAGAGTTATAAATGACAGCTATCGTCCAAAAATAGACTGAAGTAAGGCTGCCAAGAGGACTTGAAAGCGGGGCAGAATTGCAGGAAACCGATTTCAGGAGGTAGACTGGAATTGCATTGAAAGCATAGGAAAAGAGGCAGAACGTCCACAATGATGCACTTGGCCAAAAAGGGCGTATGCGTTTTTTCCTGAATATATTCAGGAAAAAACGCATACGCCCTTTTTGGCCAACCAAGCAAGCTTGCAAAGGAAATCTGCACTACAATGAAGGCTCACTTCCCCCCGGTCAAAAGGGCCATCTGAAAAAAGTGTAAAATCCAGAAAGGCAGGACAGGCCACGGAGAACTGGTAGCCTTGTTATGCTGATGGGCGGGATGTAAATTGCCAACAGAAACTCCGGAGAAGTGTATGGTGTTTCCTGAAACATCTAAAAAACAAAGCAACAGAGCCTAGGGCACTGCCACTTATGGTCCTATAGCTTAGGGAAATTAAAATCAAAAAGACACAGCCACCCCAAAGTTTGGGACGCCTCCGTTTACAAGAACCGCGTTTACCGTACAAGTTCAATATCACAGAAAGTGAAAAATGGATAAAGAACTTGTGGTACTTACGTACAATGCAGTATCAGTCAGCAATGAAATCTATGTCATCAGGCCCGTAGCAGCATAATGAGTGGATTCAGGTACGATGATTCTAACTGAAATAAGTCACACAGAAAAAGAAACATCATAAGATATCACTAATACACGGAATGTAAACTTGGCTACACAGGAACTGAATTCCAAAACAGAACAGGTTCTCAAATTTAGAAAACCAACTTATGCTTGCTTAAGGGGAAAGGTGAGTTGGGTTGCTGCATAAAACCAGAGATTGAAATGAGCACAGATAAAGTTCCTTAAGCCAAATATGGAATAGACAAGAGCTACTCCTTGCTCAACGAAATGGACTCAACACCGCATATTAAACGCCTAAGAATGTACCTGACTAGTAAGTATCTTAAAACCTATGGATTGCTATGTCTCCGAAAGAGAATCAAGCATGTGTACAGGGGCAGCAGTGATAGGATTGGAGAGGTTCGGTGAGCAAATGAAGACCCTTTGAAGTCATATTGCATGGTACCCATTCCACGGGTTTCAACTACCAATGTTTTAGGTATTCTTCCTTCAGCTAAAACATGCATGTGGAACCCAGAGTATGATCAACCATGTGATCGGGAGACGTGTTCAAATATGTCTCAGTTTTCCTCCCCTGGTACTCGGGTGCAACATTCCAGACGCTTTACTAACACTCTCCCCACTTGGAGAGTCAGTCCCTTTAACCTCCTGTTCGGCCCAGTTTGCAATTTCTGCGGAAGATGAACAGGAATAGCGAGAACCAATGAGAGGCTAGCTGGAGGTGTCTGGACGGGCAAATTTAACTCTCATTTCCCACCAGGAAGAGGAATTAACCAAAGGCTCAGCATGCCGGGCCGGAACCAGATTAGGGCCTGAAGCCATCCTGCGGTGTTGCGGCCAGCTCAAAAGAAAGCGAGTTGAAGAAAGGAGCTCAGGGGCACTGTAATTCACAAACCTGCAGAGTTATAAATGACAGCTATCGTCCAAAAATAGACTGAAGTAAGGCTGCCAAGAGGACTTGAAAGCGGGGCAGAATTGCAGGAAACCGATTTCAGGAGGTAGACTGGAATTGCATTGAAAGCATAGGAAAAGAGGCAGAACGTCCACAATGATGCACTTGGCCAAAAAGGGCGTATGCGTTTTTTCCTGAATATATTCAGGAAAAAACGCATACGCCCTTTTTGGCCAACCAAGCAAGCTTGCAAAGGAAATCTGCACTACAATGAAGTCTCACTTCCCCCCGGTCAAAAGGGCCATCTGAAAAAAGTGTAAAATCCAGAAAGGCAGGACAGGCCATGGAGAACTGGGAGCCTTGTTATGCTGATGGGCGGGATGTAAATTGCCAACAACCACTCGGGAGAAGTGTATGGTGTTTCCTGAAACATCTAAAAAACAAAGCAACAGAACCTAGGGCACTTCCACTTATGGTCCTATAGCTTAGGGAAATTAAAATCAAAAAGACACAGCCACCCCAAAGTTTGGAACGTCTCTGTTTACAAGAACCTCGTTTACAGTACAAGTTCAACATCGCAGAAAGTGAAAAATGGATAAAGAAGTTGTGGTATTTACTTACAAAGCAATATCACTCAGCAATGAAATCTGTGTCATCAGGCCCTTAGCAGCACAATGAGTGGATTCAGGTATGATGATTCTAACTGAAGTAAGTCACACAGAAAAAGAAACATCATAAGATATCAGTAATACACGGAATGTAAACTTGGCTACACAGGAACTGAATTACAGAACAGAAGAGGGTCTCAAATTTAGAAAACCAACTTATGCTTGCTTAAGGGTAAAGGTGAGTTGGGGAGCTGCATAAAACCAGAGATTGAAATGAGCACAGATAAAGTTCCTTAAGTCAAATATGGAATAGACAAGAGCTACTCCTTGCTCAAGGAAATGGACTCAACAACGCATATTAAACGCCTAAGAATGTACCTGACTAGTAAGTATCTTAAAACCTATGGATTGCTATGTCTCCGAAAGAGAATCAAGCATGTGTACAGGGGCATAAACGCAGCAGTGATAGGATTGGAGAGGTTCGGTGAGCAAATGAAGACCCTTTGAAGTCATATTGCATGGTACCCATTCCACGGGTTTCAACTACCCAGGTTTTAGGTATTCTTCCTTCAGCTAAAACATGCATGTGGAACCCAGAGTATGATCAACCATGTGATCGGGAGACGTGTTCAAATATGTCTCAGTTTTCGTACCCTGGTACTCGGGTGCAACATTCCAGACGCTTTACTAACACTCTCCCGACTTGGAGAGTCAGTCCCTTTAACCTCCTGTTTGGCCCAGTTTGCAATTTCTGCGGAAGATTAACAGGAATAGCGAGAACCAATGGAGACTAGCTGGAGGTGTCTGGACGGGCAAATTTAACTCTCATTTCCTACCAGGAAGAGGAATTAACCAAAGGCTCAGCGTGCCATGCCAGAATCAGATTAGGGCCTGAAGCCATCCTGCGGTGTTGCGGCCAGGTCACAAGAAAGCGAGTTGAAGATAGGAGCTCAGGGGCACTGTAATTCACAAACCTGCAGAGTTATAAATGACAGCTATCGTCCAAAAATAGACTGAAGTAAGGCTGCCAAGAGGACTTGAAAGCGGGGCAGAATTGCAGGAAACCGATTTCAGGAGGTAGACTGGAATTGCATTGAAAGCATAGGAAAAGAGGCAGAACGTCCACAATGATGCACTTGGCCAAAAAGGGCGTATGCGTTTTTTCCTGAATATATTCAGGAAAAACGCATACGCCCTTTTTGGCCAACCAAGCAAGCTTGCAAAGGAAATCTGCACTACAATGAAGTCTCACTTCCCCCCGGTCAAAAGGGCCATCTGAAAAAAGTGTAAAATCCAGAAAGGCAGGACAGGCCACGGAGAACTGGTAGCCTTGTTATGCTGATGGGCGGGATGTAAATTGCCAACAGAAACTCCGGAGAAGTGTATGGTGTTTCCTGAAACATCTAAAAAACAAAGCAACAGAGCCTAGGGCACTGCCACTTATGGTCCTATAGCTTAGGGAAATTAAAATCAAAAAGACACAGCCACCCCAAAGTTTGGGACGCCTCCGTTTACAAGAACCGCGTTTACCGTACAAGTTCAATATCACAGAAAGTGAAAAATGGATAAAGAACTTGTGGTACTTACGTACAATGCAGTATCAGTCAGCAATGAAATCTATGTCATCAGGCCCGTAGCAGCATAATGAGTGGATTCAGGTACGATGATTCTAACTGAAATAAGTCACACAGAAAAAGAAACATCATAAGATATCACTAATACACGGAATGTAAACTTGGCTACACAGGAACTGAATTCCAAAACAGAACAGGTTCTCAAATTTAGAAAACCAACTTATGCTTGCTTAAGGGGAAAGGTGAGTTGGGTTGCTGCATAAAACCAGAGATTGAAATGAGCACAGATAAAGTTCCTTAAGCCAAATATGGAATAGACAAGAGCTACTCCTTGCTCAACGAAATGGACTCAACACCGCATATTAAACGCCTAAGAATGTACCTGACTAGTAAGTATCTTAAAACCTATGGATTGCTATGTCTCCGAAAGAGAATCAAGCATGTGTACAGGGGCATAAACGCAGCAGTGATAGGATTGGAGAGGTTCAGTGAGCAAATGAAGACCCTTTGAAGTCATATTGCATGGTACCCATTCCACGGGTCTCAACTCTCCAGGTTTAAGGTATTCTTCCTTCAGCCAAAACATGCATGTGGAACCCAAGTATGATCAACCATGTGATCGGGAGACGTGTTCAAATATGTCTCAGTTTTCCTCCCCTGGTACTCGGGTGCAACATTCCAGATGCTTTACTAACACTCTCCCGACTTGGAGAGTCAGCGCCTTTAACCTCCTGTTTGGCCCAGTTTGCAATTTCTGCGGAAGATGAACAGGAATAGCGAGAACCAATGAGAGACTAGCTGGAGGTGTCTGGACGGGCAAATTTAACTCTCATTTCCCACCAGGAAGAGGAAATAACCAAAGGTTCAGCATGCCGGGCCGGAACCAGATTAGGGCCTGAAGCCATCCTGCGGTGTTGCGGCCAGGTCACAAGAAAGCGAGTTGAAGAAAGGAGCTCAGGGGCACTGTAATTCACAAACCTGCAGAGTTATAAATGACAGCTATCGTCCAAAAATAGACTGAAGTAAGGCTGCCAAGAGGACTTGAAAGCGGGGCAGAATTGCAGGAAACCGATTTCAGGAGGTAGACTGGAATTGCATTGAAAGCATAGGAAAAGAGGCAGAACGTCCACAATGATGCACTTGGCCAAAAAGGGCGTATGCGTTTTTTCCTGAATATATTCAGGAAAAAACGCATACGCCCTTTTTGGCCAACCAAGCAAGCTTGCAAAGGAAATCTGCACTACAATGAAGTCTCACTTCCCCCCGGTCAAAAGGGCCATCTGAAAAAAGTGTAAAATCCAGAAAGGCAGGACAGGCCATGGAGAACTGGGAGCCTTGTTATGCTGATGGGCGGGATGTAAATTGCCAACAGACACTCGGGAGAAGTGTATGGTGTTTCCTGAAACATCTAAAAAACAAAGCAACAGAGCCTAGGGCACTGCCACTTATGGTCCTATAGCTTAGGGAAATTAAAATCAAAAAGACACAGCCACCCCAAAGTTTGGAACGGCTCTGTTTACAAGAACCTCGTTTACAGTACAAGTTCAACATCGCAGAAAGTGAAAAATGGATAAAGAAGTTGTGGTATTTACTTACAAAGCAATATCACTCAGCAATGAAATCTATGTCATCAGGCCCTTAGCATCACAATGAGTGGATTCAGGTATGATGATTCTAACTGAAATAAGTCACACAGAAAAAGAAACATCATAAGATATCAGTAATACATGGAATGTAAACTTGCCTACACAGGAACTGAATTACAGAACAGAACAGGGTCTCAAATTTAGAAAACCAACTTATGCTTGCTTAAGGGTAAAGGTGAGTTGGGGTGCTGCATAAAACCAGAGATTGAAATGAGCACAGATAAAGTTCCTTAAGTCAAATATGGAATAGACAAGAGCTACTCCTTGCTCAACGAAATGGACTCAACACCGCATATTAAACGCCTAAGAATGTACCTGACTAGTAAGTATCTTAAAACCTATGGATTGTTATGTCTCCGAAAGAGAATCAAGCATGTGTACAGGGGCATAAACGCAGCAGTGATAGGATTGGAGAGGTTCGGTGAGCAAATGAAGACCCTTTGAAGTCATATTGCATGGTACCCATTCCACGGGTTTCAACTACCCAGGTTTAAGGTATTCTTCCTTCAGCTAAAACATGCATGTGGAACCCAGAGTATGATCAACCATGTGATCGGGAGACGTGTTCAAATATGTCTCAGTTTTCCTCCCCTGGTACTCGAGTGCAACATTCCAGACGCTTTACTAACACTCTCCCGACTTGGAGAGTCAGTCCCTTTAACCTCCTGTTTGGCCCAGTTTGCAATTTCTGCGGAAGATGAACAGGAATAGCGAGAACCAATGAGAGGCTAGCTGGAGGTGTCTGGACGGGCAAATTTAACTCTCATTTCTCACCAGGAAGAGGAATTAACCAAAGGCTCAGCATGCCGGGCCGGAACCAGATTAGGGCCTGAAGCCATCCTGCGGTGTTGCGGCCAGGTCACAAGAAAGCGAGTTGAAGAAAGGAGCTCAGGGGCACTGTAATTCACAAACCTGCAGAGTTATAAATGACAGCTATCGTCCAAAAATAGACTGAAGTAAGGCTGCCAAGAGGACTTGAAAGCGGGGCAGAATTGCAGGAAACCGATTTCAGGAGGTAGACTGGAATTGCATTGAAAGCATAGGAAAAGAGGCAGAACGTCCACAATGATGCACTTGGCCAAAAAGGGCGTATGCGTTTTTTCCTGAATATATTCAGGAAAAAACGCATACGCCCTTTTTGGCCAACCAAGCAAGCTTGCAAAGGAAATCTGCACTACAATGAAGTCTCACTTCCCCCCGGTCAAAAGGGCCATCTGAAATAAGTGTAAAATCCAGAAAGGCAGGACAGGCCATGGAGAACTGGGAGCCTTGTTATGCTGATGGGCGGGATGTAAATTGCCAACAGACACTCGGGAGAAGTGTATGGTGTTTCCTGAAACATCTAAAAAACAAAGCAACAGAGCCTAGGGCACTGCCACTTATGGTCCTATAGCTTAGGGAAATTAAAATCAAAAAGACACAGCCACCCCAAAGTTTGGGATGCCTCTGTTTACAAGAACCTCGTTTACAGTACAAGTTCAACATCGCAGAAAGTGAAAAATGGAGAAAGAAGTTGTGGTATTTACTTACAAAGCAATATCACTCAGCAATGAATTCTATGTCATCAGGCCCTTAGCATCACAATTAGTGGATTCAGGTATGATGATTCTAACTGAAATAAGTCACACAGAAAAAGAAACATCATAAGATATCAGTAATACACGGAATGTAAACTTGGCTACACAGGAACTGAATTACAGAACAGAACAGGGTCTCAAATTTAGAAAACCAACTTATGCTTGCTTAAGGGGAAAGGTGAGTTGGGGTGCTGCATAAAACCAGAGATTGAAATGAGCACAGATAAAGTTCCTTAAGCCAAATATGGAATAGACAAGAGCTACTCCTTGCTCAACGAAATGGACTCAACACCGCATATTAAACGCCTAAGAATGTACCTGACTAGTAAGTATCTTAAAACCTATGGATTGCTATGTCTCCAAAAGAGAATCAAGCGTGTGTACAGGGGAATAAACGCAGCAGTGATAGGATTGGAGAGGTTCGGTGAGCAAATGAAGACCCTTTGAAGTCATATTGCATGGTACCCATTACACGGGTCTCAACTCTCCAGGTTTAAGGTATTCTTCCTTCAGCTAAAACATGCATGTGGAACCCAGAGTATGATCAACCATGTGATCGGGAGACGTGTTCAAATATGTCTCAGTTTTCCTCCCCTGGTACTCGAGTGCAACATTCCAGACGCTTTACTAACACTCTCCCCACTTGGAGAGTCAGCACCTTTAACCTCCTGTTTGGCCCCGTTTGCAAATTCTGCGGAAGATGAACAGGAATAGCGAGAACCAATGAGAGACTAGCTGGAGGTGTCTGGACGGGCAAATTTAACTCTCATTTCCCACCAGAAAGAGGAAATAACCAAAGGCTCAGCATGCCGTGCCGGAACCAGATTAGGGCCTGAAGCCATCCTGCGGTGTTGCAGCCATCTCACAAGAAAACAGTTGAAGAAAGGAGCTCAGGGGCACTGTAATTCACAAACCTGCAGAGTTATAAATGACAGCTATCGTCCAAAAATATACTGAAGTAAGGCTGCCAAGAGGACTTGAAAGCGGGGCAGCATTGCAGGAAACCGATTTCAGGAGGTAGACTGGAATTGCATTGAAAGCATAGGAAAAGAGGCAGAACGTCCACAATGATGCACTTGGCCAAAAAGGGCGTATGCGTTTTTTCCTGAATATATTCAGGAAAAACGCATACGCCCTTTTTGGCCAACCAAGCAAGCTTGCAAAGGAAATCTGCACTACAATGAAGTCTCACTTCCCCCCGGTCAAAAGGGCCATCTGAAAAAAGTGTAAACTCCAGAAAGGCAGGACAGGCCATGGAGAACTGGGAGCCTTGTTATGCTGATGGGCGGGATGTAAATTGCCAACAACCACTGGGAGAAGTGTATGGTGTTTCCTGAAACATCTAAAAAACAAAGCAACAGAGCCTAGGGCACTTCCACTTATGGTCCTATAGCTTAGGGAATTTAAAATCAAAAAGACACAGCCACCCCAAAGTTTGGAAAGGCTCTGTTTACAAGAACCTCGTTTACAGTACAAGTTCAACATCGCAGAAAGTGAAAAATGGATAAAGAAGTTGTGGTATTTACTTACAAAGCAATATCACTCAGCAATGAAATCTGTGTCATCAGGCCCTTAGCAGCACAATGAGTGGATTCAGGTATGATGATTCTAACTGAAGTAAGTCACACAGAAAAAGAAACATCATAAGATATCAGTAATACATGGAATGTAAACTTGGCTACACAGGAACTGAATTACAGAACAGAACAGGGTCTCAAATTTAGAAAACCAACTTATGCTTGCTTAAGGGTAAAGGTGAGTTGGGGTGCTGCATAAAACCAGAGATTGAAATGAGCACAGATAAAGTTCCTTAAGTCAAATATGGAATAGACAAGAGCTACTCCTTGCTCAACGAAATGGACTCAACACCGCATATTAAACGCCTAAGAATGTACCTGACTAGTAAGTATCTTAAAACCTATGGATTGCTATGTCTCCGAAAGAGAATCAAGCATGTGTACAGGGGCATAAACGCAGCAGTGATAGGATTGGAGAGGTTCGGTGAGCAAATGAAGACCCTTTGAAGTCATATTGCATGGTACCCATTCCACGGGTCTCAACTCTCCAGGTTTAAGGTATTCTTCCTTCAGCTAAAACATGCATGTGGAACCTAGAGTATGATCAACCATGTGATCGGGAGACGTGTTCAAATATGTCTCAGTTTTCGTACCCTGGTACTTGGTTGCAACACTCCAGACACTTTACTAACACTCTCCCGACTTGGAGAGTCAGTCCCTTTAACCTCCTGTTTGGCCCAGTTTGAAATTTCTGCGGAAGATGAACAGGAATAGTGAGAACCAATGAGAGGCTAGCTGGAGGTGTCTGAACGGGCAAATTTAACTCTCATTTCCCACCAGGAAGAGGAATTAACCAAAGGCTCAGCGTGCCGTGCCGGAACCAGATTAGGGCCTGAAGCCATCCTGCGGTGTTGCGGCCAGGTCACAAGAAAGCGAGTTGAAGAAAGGAGCTCAGGGGCACTGTAATTCACAAACCTGCAGAGTTATAAATGACAGCTATCGTCCAAAAATAGACTGAAGTAAGGCTGCCAAGAGGACTTGAAAGTGGGGCAGAATTGCAGGAAACCGATTTCAGGAGGTAGACTGGAATTGCATTGAAAGCATAGGAAAAGAGGCAGAACGTCCACAATGATGCACTTGGCCAAAAAGGGCGTATGCGTTTTTTCCTGAATATATTCAGGAAAAAACGCATACGCCCTTTTTGGCCAACCAAGCAAGCTTGCAAAGGAAATCTGCACTACAATGAAGTCTCACTTCCCCCCGGTCAAAAGGGCCATCTGAAAAAAGTGTAAACTCCAGAAAGGCAGGCCAGGCCATGGAGAACTGGGAGCCTTGTTATGCTGATGGGCGGGATGTAAATTGCCAACAACCACTCGGAGAAGTGTATGGTGTTTCCTGAAACATCTATAAAACAAAGCAACAGAGCCTAGGGCACTTCCACTTATGGTCCTATAGCTTAGGGAATTTAAAATCAAAAAGACACAGCCACCCCAAAGTTTGGAACGGCTCTGTTTACAAGAACCTCGTTTACAGTACAAGTTCAACATCACAGAAAGTGAAAAATGGATAAAGAAGTTGTGGTATTTACTTACAAAGCAATATCACTCAGCAATGAAATCTGTGTCATCAGGCCCTTAGCAGCACAATGAGTGGATTCAGGTATGATGATTCTAACTGAAATAAGTCACACAGAAAAAGAAACATCATAAGATATCAGTAATACACGGAATGTAAACTTGGCTACACAGGAACTGAATTACAGAACAGAACAGGGTCTCAAATTTAGAAAACCAACTTATTCTTGCTTAAGGGTAAAGGAGAGTTGGGGTGCTGCATAAAACCAGAGATTGAAATGAGCACAGATAAAGTTCCTTAAGCCAAATATGGAATAGACAAGAGCTACTCCTTGCTCAACGAAATGGACTCAACACCCCATATTAAACGCCTAAGAATGTACCTGACTAGTAAGTATCTTAAAACCTATGGATTGCTATGTCTCCAAAAGAGAATCAAGCATGTGTACAGGGGCATAAACGCAGCAGTGATAGGATTGGAGAGGTTCGGTGAGCAAATGAAGACCCTTTGAAGTCATATTGCATGGTACCCATTCCACGGGTTTCAACTACCCAGGTTTAAGGTATTCTTCCTTCAGCTAAAACATGCATGTGGAACCTAGAGTATGATCAACCATGTGATCGGGAGACGTGTTCAAATATGTCTCAGTTTTCCTCCCCTGGTACTTGGTTGCAACATTCCAGACACTTTACTAACACTCTCCCGACTTGGAGAGTCAGTCCCTTTAACCTCCTGTTTGGCCCAGTTTGCAATTTCTGCGGAAGATGAACAGGAATAGCGAGAACCAATGAGAGGCTAGCTGGAGGTGTCTGAACGGGCAAATTTAACTCTCATTTCCCACCAGGAAGAGGAATTAACCAAAGGCTCAGCGTGCCGTGCCGGAACCAGATTAGGGCCTGAAGCCATCCTGCGGTGTTGCGGCCAGGTCACAAGAAAGCGAGTTGAAGAAAGGAGCTCAGGGGCACTGTAATTCACAAACCTGCAGAGTTATAAATGACAGCTATCGTCCAAAAATAGACTGAAGTAAGGCTGCCAAGAGGACTTGAAAGTGGGGCAGAATTGCAGGAAACCGATTTCAGGAGGTAGACTGGAATTGCATTGAAAGCATAGGAAAAGAGGCAGAACGTCCACAATGATGCACTTGGCCAAAAAGGGCGTATGCGTTTTTTCCTGAATATATTCAGGAAAAAACGCATACGCCCTTTTTGGCCAACCAAGCAAGCTTGCAAAGGAAATCTGCACTACAATGAAGTCTCACTTCCCCCCGGTCAAAAGGGCCATCTGAAAAAAGTGTAAAATCCAGAAAGGCAGGACAGGCCATGGAGAACTGGGAGCCTTGTTATGCTGATGGGCGGGATGTAAATTGCCAACAACCACTCGGGAGAAGTGTATGGTGTTTCCTGAAACATCTAAAAAACAAAGCAACAGAACCTAGGGCACTTCCACTTATGGTCCTATAGCTTAGGGAAATTAAAATCAAAAAGACACAGCCACCCCAAAGTTTGGAACGGCTCTGTTTACAAGAACCTCGTTTACAGTACAAGTTCAACATCGCAGAAAGTGAAAAATGGAGAAAGAAGTTGTGGTATTTACTTACAAAGCAATATCACTCAGCAATGAAATCTGTGTCATCAGGCCCTTAGCAGCACAATGAGTGGATTCAGGTATGATGATTCTAACTGAAATAAGTCACACAGAAAAAGAAACATCATAAGATATCAGTAATACACGGAATGTAAACTTGGCTACACAGGAACTGAATTACAGAACAGAACAGGGTCTCAAATTTAGAAAACCAACTTATGCTTGCTTAAGGGGAGGGGTGAGTTGGGGTGCTGCATAAAACCAGAGATTGAAATGAGCACAGATAAAGTTCCTTAAGTCAAATATGGAATAGACAAGAGCTACTCCTTGCTCAACGAAATGGACTCAACACCGCATATTAAACGCCTAAGAATGTACCTGACTAGTAAGTATCTTAAAACCTATGGATTGCTATGTCTCCGAAAGAGAATCAAGCATGTGTACAGGGGCATAAACGCAGCAGTGATAGGATTGGAGAGGTTCGTGAGCAAATGAAGACCCTTTGAAGTCATATTGCATGGTACCCATTCCACGGGTTTCAACTACCCAGGTTTAAGGTATTCTTCCTTCAGCTAAAACATGCATGTGGAACCAAGAGTATGATCATCCGTGTGAACGGGAGACGTGTTCAAATATGTCTCAGTTTTCGTACCCTTGTACTCGGGTGCAACATTCCAGACGCTTTACTAACACTCTCCCGACTTGGAGAGTCAGCGCCTTTAACCTCCTGTTTGGCCCAGTTTGCAATTTCTGCGGAAGATGAACAGGAATAGCGAGAACCAATGAGAGACTAGCTGGAGGTGTCTGGACGGGCAAATTTAACTCTAATTTCCCACCAGGAAGAGGAAATAACCAAAGGCTCAGCGTGCCGTGCCGGAACCAGATAAGGGCCTGAAGCCATCCTGCGGTGTTGCGGCCAGCTCACAAGAAAGCGAGTTGAAGAAAGGAGCTCAGGGGCACTGTAATTCACAAACCTGCAGAGTTATAAATGACAGCTATCGTCCAAAAATATACTGAAGTAAGCCTGCCAAGAGGACTTGAAAGCAGGGCAGAATTGCAGGAAACCGATTTCAGGAGGTAGACTGGAATTGCATTGAAAGCATAGGAAAAGAGGCAGAACGTCCACAATGATGCACTTTGCCAAAAAGGGCGTATGCGTTTTTTCCTGAATATATTCAGGAAAAAACGCATACGCCCTTTTTGGCCAACCAAGCAAACTTGCAAAGGAAATCTGCACTACAATGAAGTCTCACTTCCCTCTAGTCAAAAGGGTCATCTGAAAAAAGTGTAAAATCCAGAAAGGCAGGACAGGCCATGGAGAACTGGGAGCCTTGTTATGCTGATGGGCGGGATGTAAATTGCCAACAGACACTCGGAGAAGTGTATGGTGTTTCCTGAAACATCTAAAAAACAAAGCAACAGAGCCTAGGGCACTTCCACTTATGGTCCTATAGCTTAGGGAAATTAAAATCAAAAAGACACAGCCACCCCAAAGTTTGGAAAGGCTCTGTTTACAAGAACCTCGTTTACAGTACAAGTTCAACATCGCAGAAAGTGAAAAATGGATAAAGAAGTTGTGGTATTTACTTACAAAGCAATATCACTCAGCAATGAAATCTGTGTCATCAGGCCCTTAGCAGCACAATGAGTGGATTCAGGTATGATGATTCTAACTGAAATAAGTCACACAGAAAAAGAAACATCATAAGATATCAGTAATACACGGAATGTAAACTTGGCTACACAGGAACTGAATTACAGAACAGAACAGGGTCTCAAATTTAGAAAACCAACTTATTCTTGCTTAAGGGTAAAGGTGAGTTGGGGTGCTGCATAAAACCAGAGATTGAAATGAGCACAGATAAAGTTCCTTAAGCCAAATATGGAATAGACAAGAGCTACTCCTTGCTCAACGAAATGGACTCAACACCCCATATTAAACGCCTAAGAATGTACCTGACTAGTAAGTATCTTAAAACCTATGGATTGCTATGTCTCCGAAAGAGAATCAAGCAGGTGTACAGGGGCATAAACGCAGCAGTGATAGGATTGGAGAGGTTCGGTGAGCAAATGAAGACCCTTTGAAGTCATATTGCATGGTACCCATTCCACGGGTTTCAACTACCCAGGTTTAAGGTATTCTTCCTTCAGCTAAAACATGCATGTGGAACCTAGAGTATGATCAACCATGTGATCGGGAGACGTGTTCAAATATGTCTCAGTTTTCGTACCCTGGTACTCGGGTGCAACATTCCAGACACTTTACTAACACTCTCCCGACTTGGAGAGTCAGTCCCTTTAACCTCCTGTTTGGGCCAGTTTGCAATTTCTGCGGAAGATGAACAGGAATAGCGAGAACCAATGAGAGGCTAGCTGGAGGTGTCTGGATGGGCAAATTTAACTCTCATTTCCCACCAGGAAGAGGAATTAACCAAAGGCTCAGCGTGCCGTGCCGGAACCAGATTAGGGCCTGAAGCCATCCTGTGGTGTTGCGGCCAGGTCACAAGAAAGCAAGTTGAAGAGAGGAGCTCAGGGGCACTGTAATTCACAAACCTGCAGAGTTATAAATGACAGCTATCGTCCAAAAATAGACTGAAGTAAGGCTGCCAAGAGGACTTGAAAGCGGGGCAGAATTGCAGGAAACCGATTTCAGGAGGTAGACTGGAATTGCATTGAAAGCATAGGAAAAGAGGCAGAACGTCCACAATGATGCACTTGGCCAAAAAGGGCGTATGCGTTTTTTCCTGAATATATTCAGGAAAAAACGCATACGCCCTTTTTGGCCAACCAAGCAAACTTGCAAAGGAAATCTGCACTACAATGAAGTCTCACTTCCCTCTAGTCAAAAGGGTCATCTGAAAAAAGTGTAAAATCCAGAAAGGCAGGACAGGCCATGGAGAACTGGGAGCCTTGTTATGCTGATGGGCGGGATGTAAATTGCCAACAGACACTCGGAGAAGTGTATGGTGTTTCCTGAAACATCTAAAAAACAAAGCAACAGAGCCTAGGGCACTTCCACTTATGGTCCTATAGCTTAGGGAATTTAAAATCAAAAAGACACAGCCACCCCAAAGTTTGGAAAGGCTCTGTTTACAAGAACCTCGTTTACAGTACAAGTTCAACATCGCAGAAAGTGAAAAATGGATAAAGAAGTTGTGGTATTTACTTACAAAGCAATATCACTCAGCAATGAAATCTGTGTCATCAGGCCCTTAGCAGCACAATGAGTGGATTCAGGTATGATGATTCTAACTGAAATAAGTCACACAGAAAAAGAAACATCATAAGATATCAGTAATACACGGAATGTAAACTTGGCTACACAGGAACTGAATTACAGAACAGAACAGGGTCTCAAATTTAGAAAACCAACTTATTCTTGCTTAAGGGTAAAGGTGAGTTGGGGTGCTGCATAAAACCAGAGATTGAAATGAGCACAGATAAAGTTCCTTAAGCCAAATATGGAATAGACAAGAGCTACTCCTTGCTCAACGAAATGGACTCAACACCCCATATTAAACGCCTAAGAATGTACCTGACTAGTAAGTATCTTAAAACCTATGGATTGCTATGTCTCCGAAAGAGAATCAAGCAGGTGTACAGGGGCATAAACGCAGCAGTGATAGGATTGGAGAGGTTCGGTGAGCAAATGAAGACCCTTTGAAGTCATATTGCATGGTACCCATTCCACGGGTTTCAACTACCCAGGTTTAAGGTATTCTTCCTTCAGCTAAAACATGCATGTGGAACCTAGAGTATGATCAACCATGTGATCGGGAGACGTGTTCAAATATGTCTCAGTTTTCGTACCCTGGTACTCGGGTGCAACATTCCAGACACTTTACTAACACTCTCCCGACTTGGAGAGTCAGTCCCTTTAACCTCCTGTTTGGGCCAGTTTGCAATTTCTGCGGAAGATGAACAGGAATAGCGAGAACCAATGAGAGGCTAGCTGGAGGTGTCTGGATGGGCAAATTTAACTCTCATTTCCCACCAGGAAGAGGAATTAACCAAAGGCTCAGCGTGCCGTGCCAGAACCAGATTAGGGCCTGAAGCCATCCTGTGGTGTTGCGGCCAGGTCACAAGAAAGCAAGTTGAAGAGAGGAGCTCAGGGGCACTGTAATTCACAAACCTGCAGAGTTATAAATGACAGCTATCGTCCAAAAATAGACTGAAGTAAGGCTGCCAAGAGGACTTGAAAGCGGGGCAGAATTGCAGGAAACCGATTTCAGGAGGTAGACTGGAATTGCATTGAAAGCATAGGAAAAGAGGCAGAACGTCCACAATGATGCACTTGGCCAAAAAGGGCGTATGCGTTTTTTCCTGAATATATTCAGGAAAAAACGCATACGCCCTTTTTGGCCAACCAAGCAAACTTGCAAAGGAAATCTGCACTACAATGAAGTCTCACTTCCCCCCGTCAAAAGGGCCATCTGAAAAAAGTGTAAAATCCAGAAAGGCAGGACAGGCCATGGAGAACTGGGAGCCTTGTTATGCTGATGGGCGGGATGTAAATTGCCAACAACCACTCGGGAGAAGTGTATGGTGTTTCCTGAAACATCTAAAAAACAAAGCAACAGAACCGAGGGCACTTCCACTTATGGTCCTATAGCTTAGGGAAATTAAAATCAAAAAGACACAGCCACCCCAAAGTTTGGGACGCCTCTGTTTACAAGAACCTCGTTTACAGTACAAGTTCAACATCGCAGAAAGTGAAAAATGGATAAAGAAGTTGTGGTATTTACTTACAAAGCAATATCACTCAGCAATGAAATCTGTGTCATCAGGCCCTTAGCAGCACAATGAGTGGATTCAGGTATGATGATTCTAACTAAAATAAGTCACACAGAAAAAGAAACATCATAAGATATCACTAATACACGGAATGTAAACTTGGCTACACAGGAACTGAATTACAGAACAGAACAGGGTCTCAAATTTAGAAAACCAACTTATGCTTGCTTAAGGGTAAAGGTGAGTTGGAGTGCTGCATAAAACCAGAGATTGAAATGAGCACAGATAAAGTTCCTTAAGCCAAATATGGAATAGACAAGAGCTACTCCTTGCTCAACGAAATGGACTCAACATCGCATATTAAACGCCTAAGAATGTACCTGACTAGTAAGTATCTTAAAACCTATGGATTGCTATGTCTCCGAAAGAGAATCAAGCATGTGTACAGGGGCATAAACGCAGCAGTGATAGGATTGGAGAGGTTCGGTGAGCAAATGAAGACCCTTTGAAGTCATATTGCATGGTACCCATTCCACGGGTTTCAACTACCCAGGTTTAAGGTATTCTTCCTTCAGCTAAAACATGCATGTGGAACCAAGAGTATGATCATCCGTGTGAACGGGAGCCGTGTTCAAATATGTGTCAGTTTTCGTACCCTGGTACTCGGGTGCAACATTCCAGACGCTTTACTAACACTCTCCCAACTTGGAGAGTCAGCGCCTTTAACCTCCTGTTTGGCCCAGTTTGCAATTTCTGCGGAAGATGAACAGGAATAGCGAGAACCAATGAGAGACTAGCTGGAGGTGTCTGGACGGGCAAATTTAACTCTCATTTCCCACCAGGAAGAGGAATTAACCAAAGGCTCAGCGTGCCGTGCCGGAACCAGATAAGGGCCTGAAGCCATCCTGCGGTGTTGCGGCCAGCTCACAAGAAAGCGAGTTGAAGAAAGGAGCTCAGGGGCACTGTAATTCACAAACCTGCAGAGTTATAAATGACAGCTATCGTCCAAAAATAGACTGAAGTAAGGCTGCCAAGAGGACTTGAAAGCGGGGCAGCATTGCAGGAAACCGATTTCAGGAGGTAGACTGGAATTGCATTGAAAGCATAGGAAAAGAGGCAGAACGTCCACAATGATGCACTTGGCCAAAAAGGGCATATGCGTTTTTTCCTGAATATATTCAGGAAAAACGCATACGCCCTTTTTGGCCAACCAAGCAAGCTTGCAAAGGAAATCTGCACTACAATGAAGTCTCACTTCTCCCCGGTCAAAAGGGCCATCTGAAAAAAGTGTAAACTCCAAAAAGGCAGGACAGGCCATGGAGAACTGGGAGCCTTGTTATGCTGATGGGCGGGATGTAAATTGCCAACAACCACTCGGAGAAGTGTATGGTGTTTCCTGAAACATCTAAAAAACAAAGCAACAGAACCTAGGGCACTTCCACTTATGGTCCTATAGCTTAGGGAATTTAAAATCAAAAAGACACAGCCACCCCAAAGTTTGGAAAGGCTCTGTTTACAAGAACCTCGTTTACAGTACAAGTTCAACATCGCAGAAAGTGAAAAATGGATAAAGAAGTTGTGGTATTTACTTACAAAGCAATATCACTCAGCAATGAAATCTGTGTCATCAGGCCCTTAGCAGCACAATGAGTGGATTCAGGTATGATGATTCTAACTGAAGTAAGTCACACAGAAAAAGAAACATCATAAGATATCAGTAATACACGGAATGTAAACTTGGCTACACAGGAACTGAATTACAGAACAGAACAGGGTCTCAAATTTAGAAAACCAACTTATGCTTGCTTAAGGGTAAAGGTGAGTTGGGGTGCTGCATAAAACCAGAGATTGAAATGAGCACAGATAAAGTTCCTTAAGCCAAATATGGAATAGACAAGAGCTACTCCTTGCTCAATGAAATGGACTCAACACCGCATATTAAACGCCTAAGAATGTACCTGACTAGTAAGTATCTTAAAACCTATGGATTGCTATGTCTCCGAAAGAGAATCAAGCATGTGTACAGGGGCATAAACACAGCAGTGATAGGATTGGAGAGGTTCGGTGAGCAAATGAAGACCCTTTGAAGTCATATTGCATGGTACCCATTCCACGGGTTTCAACTACCCAGGTTTTAGGTATTCTTCCTTCAGCTAAAACATGCATGTGGAACCCAGAGTATGATCAACCATGTGATCGGGAGACGTGTTCAAATATGTCTCAGTTTTCGTACCCTGGTACTCGGGTGCAACATTGCAGACGCTTTACTAACACTCTCCCGACTTGGAGAGTAAGTCCCTTTAACCTCCTGTTTGGCCCAGTTTGCAATTTCTGCGGAAGATGAACAGGAATAGCGAGAACCAATGAGAGACTAGCTGGAGGTGTCTGGACGGGCACATTTAACTCTCATTTCCCACCAGGAAGAGGAATTAACCAAAGGCTCAGCGTGCCATGCCTGAACCAGATTAGGGCCTGAAGCCATCCTGCGGTGTTGCGGCCAGCTCACAAGAAAGCGAGTTGAAGAAAGGAGCTCAGGGGCACTGTAATTCACAAACCTGCAGAGTTATAAATGACAGCTATCGTCCAAAAATAGACTGAAGTAAGGCTGCCAAGAGGACTTGAAAGCGGGGCAGCATTGCAGGAAACCGATTTCAGGAGGTAGACTGGAATTGCATTGAAAGCATAGGAAAAGAGGCAGAATGTCCACAATGATGCACTTGGCCAAAAAGGGCGTATGCGTTTTTTCCTGAATATATTCAGGAAAAACGCATACGCCCTTTTTGGCCAACCAAGCAAGCTTGCAAAGGAAATCTGCACTACAATGAAGTCTCACTTCCCCCCGGTCAAAAGGGCCATCAGAAAAAAGTGTAAACTCCAGAAAGGCAGGACAGGCCATGGAGAACTGGGAGCCTTGTTATGCTGATGGGCGGGATGTAAATTGTCAACAACCACTCGGGAGAAGTGTATGGTGTTTCCTGAAACATCTAAAAAACAAAGCAACAGAGCCTAGGGCACTTCCACTTATGGTCCTATAGCTTAGGGAATTTAAAATCAAAAAGACACAGCCACCCCAAAGTTTGGAAAGGCTCTGTTTACAAGAACCTCGTTTACAGTACAAGTTCAACATCGCAGAAAGTGAAAAATGGATAAAGAAGTTGTGGTATTTACTTACAAAGCAATATCACTCAGCAATGAAATCTGTGTCATCAGGCCCTTAGCAGCACAATGAGTGGATTCAGGTATGATGATTCTAACTGAAGTAAGTCACACAGAAAAAGAAACATCATAAGATATCAGTAATACACGGAATGTAAACTTGGCTACACAGGAACTGAATTACAGAACAGAACAGGGTCTCAAATTTAGAAAACCAACTTATGCTTGCTTAAGGGTAAAGGTGAGTTGGGGTGCTGCATAAAACCAGAGATTGAAATGAGCACAGATAAAGTTCCTTAAGCCAAATATGGAATAGACAAGAGCTACTCCTTGCTCAATGAAATGGACTCAACACCGCATATTAAACGCCTAAGAATGTACCTGACTAGTAAGTATCTTAAAACCTATGGATTGCTATGTCTCTGAAAGAGAATCAAGCATGTGTACAGGGGCATAAACGCAGCAGTGATAGGTTTGGAGAGGTTCGGTGAGCAAATGAAGACCCTTTGAAGTCATATTGCATGGTACCCATTACACGGGTCTTAACTCTCCAGGTTTAAGGTATTCTTCCTTCAGCTAAAACATGCATGTGGAACCCAAGTATGATCAACCATGTGAACGGGAGACGTGTTCAAATATGTCTCAGTTTTCCTCCCCTGGTACTCGGGTGCAACATTCCAGACGCTTTACTAACACTCTCCCCACTTGGAGAGTCAGCGCCTTTAACCTCCTGTTTGGCCCAGTTTGCAATTTCTGCGGAAGATGAACAGGAATAGCGAGAACCAATGAGAGGCTAGCTGGAGGTGTCTGGACGGGCAAATTTAACTCTCATTTCCCACCAGGAAGAGGAATTAACCAAAGGCTCAGCGTGCCGTGCCGGAACCAGATTAGGGCCTGAAGCCATCCTGCGGTGTTGCGGCCAGCTCACAAGAAAGCGAGTTGAAGAAAGGAGCTCAGGGGCACTGTAATTCACAAAACTGCAGAGTTATAAATGACAGCTATCGTCCAAAAATAGACTGAAGTAAGGCTGCCAAGAGGACTTGAAAGCGGGGCAGAATTGCAGGAAACCGATTTCAGGAGGTAGACTGGAATTGCATTGAAAGCATAGGAAAAGAGGCAGAACGTCCACAATGATGCACTTGGCCAAAAAGGGCGTATGCGTTTTTTCCTGAATATATTCAGGAAAAAACGCATACGCACTTTTTGGCCAACCAAGCAAGCTTGCAATGGAAATCTGCACTACAATGAAGTCTCACTTCCCCCTGGTCAAAAGGGCCATCTGAATAAAGTGTAAAATCCAGAAAGGCAGGACAGGCCATGGAGAACTGGGAGCCTTGTTATGCTGATGGGCGGGATGTAAATTGCCAACAGACACTTGGGAGAAGTGTATGGTGTTTCCTGAAACATCTAAAAAACAAAGCAACAGAGCCTAGGGCACTGCCACTTATGGTCCTATAGCTTAGGGAAATTAAAATCAAAAAGACACAGCCACCCCAAAGTTTGGGACGCCTCTGTTTACAAGAACCTCGTTTACAGTACAAGTTCAACATCGCAGAAAGTGAAAAATGGATAAAGATGTTGTGGTATTTACTTACAAAGCAATATCACTCAGCAATGAAATCTATGTCATCAGGCCCTTAGCATCACAATGAGTGGATTCAGGTATGATGATTCTAACAGAAATAAGTCACACAGAAAAAGAAACATCATAAAATATCATTAATACATGGAATGTAAACTTGGCTACACAGGAACTGAATTACAGAACAGAACAGGGTCTCAAATTTAGAAAACCAACTTATGCTTGCTTAAGGGTAAAGGTGAGTTGGGGTGCTGCATAAAACCAGAGATTGAAATGAGCACAGATAAAGTTCCTTAAGTCAAATATGGAATAGACAAGAGCTACTCCTTGCTCAACGAAATGGACTCAACACCGCATATTAAACGCCTAAGAATGTACCTGACTAGTAAGTATCTTAAAACCTATGGATTGCTATGTCTCCGAAAGAGAATCAAGCATGTGTACAGGGGCATAAACGCAGCAGTGATAGGATTGGAGAGGTTCGGTGAGCAAATGAAGACCCTTTGAAGTCATATTGCATGGTACCCATTACACGGGTCTCAACTCTCCAGGTTTAAGGTATTCTTCCTTCAGCTAAAACATGCATGTGGAACCCAGAGTATGATCAACCATGTGAACGGGAGACGTGTTCAAATATGTCTCAGTTTTCCTCCCCTGGTACTCGGGTGCAACATTCCAGACGCTTTACTAACACTCTCCCCACTTGGAGAGTCAGCGCCTTTAACCTCCTGTTTGGCCCAGTTTGCAATTTCTGCGGAAGATGAACAGGAATAGCGAGAACCAATGAGAGGCTAGCTAGAGGTGTCTGGACGGGCAAATTTAACTCTCATTTCCCACCAGGAAGAGGAAATAACCAAAGGCTCAGCGTGCCGTACCGGAACCAGATTAGGGCCTGAAGCCATCCTGCGGTGTTGCGGCCAGCTCAAAAGAAAGCGAGTTGAAGAAAGGAGCTCAGGGGCACTGTAATTCACAAACCTGCAGAGTTATAAATGACAGCTATCGTCCAAAAATAGACTGAAGTAAGGCTGCCAAGAGGACTTGAAAGCGGGGCAGAATTGCAGGAAACCGATTTCAGGAGGTAGACTGGAATTGCATTGAAAGCATAGGAAAAGAGGCAGAACGTCCACAATGATGCACTTGGCCAAAAAGGGCGTATGCGTTTTTTCCTGAATATATTCAGGAAAAAACGCATACGCCCTTTTTGGCCAACCAAGCAAGCTTGCAAAGGAAATCTGCACTACAATGAAGTCTCACTTCCCCCCGGTCAAAAGGGCCATCTGAAAAAAGTGTAAAATCCAGAAAGGCAGGACAGGCCATGGAGAACTGGGAGCCTTGTTATGCTGATGGGCGGGATGTAAATTGCCAACAACCACTCGGGAGAAGTGTATGGTGTTTCCTGAAACATCTAAAAAACAAAGCAACAGAACCTAGGGCACTTCCACTTATGGTCCTATAGCTTAGGGAAATTAAAATCAAAAAGACACAGCCACCCCAAAGTTTGGAACGTCTCTGTTTACAAGAACCTCGTTTACAGTACAAGTTCAACATCGCAGAAAGTGAAAAATGGATAAAGAAGTTGTGGTATTTACTTACAAAGCAATATCACTCAGCAATGAAATCTGTGTCATCAGGCCCTTAGCAGCACAATGAGTGGATTCAGGTATGATGATTCTAACTGAAGTAAGTCACACAGAAAAAGAAACATCATAAGATATCAGTAATACACGGAATGTAAACTTGGCTACACAGGAACTGAATTACAGAACAGAAGAGGGTCTCAAATTTAGAAAACCAACTTATGCTTGCTTAAGGGTAAAGGTGAGTTGGGGAGCTGCATAAAACCAGAGATTGAAATGAGCACAGATAAAGTTCCTTAAGTCAAATATGGAATAGACAAGAGCTACTCCTTGCTCAACGAAATGGACTCAACAACGCATATTAAACGCCTAAGAATGTACCTGACTAGTAAGTATCTTAAAACCTATGGATTGCTATGTCTCCGAAAGAGAATCAAGCATGTGTACAGGGGCATAAACGCAGCAGTGATAGGATTGGAGAGGTTCGGTGAGCAAATGAAGACCCTTTGAAGTCATATTGCATGGTACCCATTCCACGGGTTTCAACTACCCAGGTTTTAGGTATTCTTCCTTCAGCTAAAACATGCATGTGGAACCCAGAGTATGATCAACCATGTGATCGGGAGACGTGTTCAAATATGTCTCAGTTTTCGTACCCTGGTACTCGGGTGCAACATTCCAGACGCTTTACTAACACTCTCCCGACTTGGAGAGTCAGTCCCTTTAACCTCCTGTTTGGCCCAGTTTGCAATTTCTGCGGAAGATTAACAGGAATAGCGAGAACCAATGAGAGGCTAGCTGGAGGTGTCTGGACGGGCAAATTTAACTCTCACTTCCCACCAGGAAGAGGAATTAACCAAAGGCTCAGCATGCCGGGCTGGAACCAGATTAGGGCCTGAAGCCATCCTGCGGTGTTGCGGCCAGGTCACAAGAAAGCGAGTTGAAGAAAGGAGCTCAGGGGCACTGTAATTCACAAACCTGCAGAGTTATAAATGACAGCTATCGTCCAAAAATAGACTGAAGTAAGGCTGCCAAGAGGACTTGAAAGCGGGGCAGAATTGCAGGAAACCGATTTCAGGAGGTAGACTGGAATTGCATTGAAAGCATAGGAAAAGAGGCAGAACGTCCACAATGATGCACTTGGCCAAAAAGGGCGTATGCGTTTTTTCCTGAATATATTCAGGAAAAAATGCATACGCCCTTTTTGGCCAACCAAGCAAGCTTGCAAAGGAAATCTGCACTACAATGAAGTCTCACTTCCCCCCGGTCAAAAGGGCCATCTGAAAAAAGTGTAAAATCCAGAAAGGCAGGACAGGCCATGGAGAACTGGGAGCCTTTTTATGCTGATGGGCGGGATGTAAATTGCCAACAGACACTCGGGAGAAGTGTATGGTGTTTCCTGAAACATCTAAAAAACAAAGCAACAGAGCCTAGGGCACTTCCACTTATGGTCCTATAGCTTAGGGAAATTAAAATCAAAAAGACACAGCCACCCCAAAGTTTGGGACGCCTCCGTTTACAAGAACCTCGTTTACCGTACAAGTTCAATATCACAAAAAGTGAAAAATGGATAAAGAACTTGTGGTACTTACGTACAATGCAGTATCACTCAGCAATGAAATCTATGTCATCAGGCCCGTAGTAGCATAATGAGTGGATTCAGGTACGATGATTCTAACTGAAATAAGTCACACAGAAAAAGAAACATCATAAGATATCACTAATACACGGAATGTAAACTTGGCTACACAGGAACTGCATTCCAAAACAGAACAGGGTCTCAAATTTAGAAAACCAACTTATGCTTGCTTAAGGGTAAAGGTGAGTTGGGGTGCTGCATAAAACCAGAGATTGAAATGAGCACAGATAAAGTTCCTTAAGTCAAATATGGAATAGACAAGAGCTACTCCTTGCTCAACGAAATGGACTCAACACCGCATATTAAACGCCTAAGAATGTACCTGACTAGTAAGTATCTTAAAACCTATGGATTGCTATGTCTCCGAAAGAGAATCAAGCATGTGTACAGGGGCATAAACGCAGCAGTGATAGGATTGGAGAGGTTCGGTGAGCAAATGAAGACCCTTTGAAGTCATATTGCATGGTACCCATTACACGGGTCTCAACTCTCCAGGTTTAAGGTATTCTTCCTTCAGCCAAAACATGCATGTGGAACCCAAGTATGATCAACCATGTGAACGGGAGACATGTTCAAATATGTCTCAGTTTTCCTCCCCTGGTACTCGGGTGCAACATTCCAGACGCTTTACTAACACTCTCCCCACTTGGAGAGTCAGCGTCTCTAACCTCCTGTTTGGCCCAGTTTGCAATTTCTGCGGAAGATGAACAGGAATAGCGAGAACCATTGAGAGGCTAGCTGGAGGTGTCTGGACGGGCAAATTTAACTCTCATTTCCCACCAGGAAGAGGAATTAACCAAAGGCTCAGCGTGCCGTACCGGAACCAGATTAGGGCCTGAAGCCATCCTGCGGTGTTGCGACCAGCTCACAAGAAAGCGAGTTGAAGAAAGGAGCTCAGGGGCACTGTAATTCACAAACCTGCAGAGTTATAAATGACAGCTATCGTCCAAAAATAGACTGAAGTAAGGCTGCCAAGAGGACTTGAAAGCGGGGCAGAATTGCAGGAAACCGATTTCAGGAGGTAGACTGGAATTGCATTGAAAGCATAGGAAAAGAGGCAGAACGTCCACAATGATGCACTTGGCCAAAAAGGGCGTATGCGTTTTTTCCTGAATATAATCAGGAAAAAACGCATACGCCCTTTTTGGCCACCCAAGCAAGCTTGCAAAGGAAATCTGCACTACAATGAAGTCTCACTTCCCCCCGGTCAAAAGGGCCATCTGAAAAAAGTGTAAAATCCAGAAAGGCAGGACAGGCCATGGAGAACTGGGAGCCTTGTTATGCTGATGGGCGGGATGTAAATTGCCAACAGACACTCGAGAGAAGTGTATGGTGTTTCCTGAAACATCTAAAAAACAAAGCAACAGAGCCTAGGGCACTGCCACTTATGGTCCTATAGCTTAGGGAAATTAAAATCAAAAA